>NC_088235.1:54854299-55084299 GCF_036934945.1 Oncorhynchus masou masou
AAGGCACATCAGTGGCTGGGGGTATGTGGGGCGGAGAGTATGGTGGATTTTAGAACTCACAGTACCAAAGAGGTTAGGGGACCTCCAGTGGAGGGTTCTACCCTGTGCGCCAGGTTAATGCCATTACTGTCTCTGTTGGAATATCTGTGTGAGAGGTTGGGGGTGGAGTTTACTGTCAGGATATTTACGTGGTACAGGTATTCGAATAGGGAAAAGGTGTGTGCTCTTGAATTTTCTGTTTGCTCAGGCACAATAGGCTATTTGGCTAACAAAGAGGAACAGGGTCAACGGTGGGGGGATAACAGGCCCTTTACTATTATTGAATGGAAGGTCTCTGCATGCCTTAGGTTGGAATTTGAGTTCTATAAATGATTAAAAGTGTAGATTCAGGAGATATGGTGTGGGGGGGGGGGGCTGTCTGTATACCAGGGGAGATAGGGTTGGACATACGGTTGCAGAAGTGGTGACGTTTTGTTTATTGTGATGTGTGGTGTTGTTATGTATCATGGGGTAGAGGGAAAGATGAGTATGCGGTACAGGAGATATTTATTTTTTAAAGGTGGGTGGGTGGGGTGGGGTGGTGGTGAAGTTCTAATGAAATGAGGATGTACTGTGGCATGCGAAAGTATTCAACCCCATTGGTATTTCCCCGAATTTGTTGCTTACAGAAAACTTGAGCGTGCATAACAATTCACCCCCCATAGTCAATACTTTGTAGAGCCACCTTTTGCAGCAATTACAGCTGAAAGTCTCTTGGGGTATGTCTCTATAAGCTTGGCACATCTAGCCAATGGGATTTTTGCCCATTCTTCAATGCAAGACGGCTCCAGCTCCTGCAAGTTGGATGGGTTCCGCTGGTGCACAGCAATCTTTAAGACATACCAAGGATTCCCAATTGGATTGAGATCTGGGCTTTGATTAGACCATTCCAAGACATTTAAATGTTTCCCCTTAGACCACTTGAGTGTTGCTTTAGCAATAGGCTTAGGGTCATTGTCCTGCTGGAAGGTGAACCTCCGTCCCAGTCTCAAATCTCTGGAAGACTGAAACAGAATTTCCCTGTACTTAGTGCCATTCTTCATTCCTTAAATTATTACATTTCCCAGTCCCTGCAGATGAAAAACATCCCCACGGCATGATGCTACCACCACAATGCTTCACTGTGGGGATGGTGTTCTCGGGTGATTAGAGGTGTTGGGTTTGCACCAGACATAGCGGTTTCCTTGATGGCCAAAAAGCTCAAGTTTAGTCGCATCTGACTAAAGTACCTTCTTCCATATGTTTGGGGACTCTCCCACATGCCTTTTGGCGAACACCAAACATGTTTGCTTGTTTTTTGTCTGGCCACTCTGTCGTAAAGCCCAGCTCTGTGGAGTGTACGGCTTAAAGCGGTCCTATGGACAGATACTCCAATCTCCACTGTGGAGCTTTGCCGCTCATTCAGGGTTATCTTTAGTCTCTTTATTGCCTCTCTGATTAATGCCCTCCTTGCCTGGTCTGTGAGATTTGGTGGGCAGCCATCTCACAGGTTTGGTTTGTTGTTGTGCCCTATTCTTCCATTTTTTAATAATGGTTTAAGTGGTGCTCTGTGGTATGTTCAAAGTTTCAGATAATTTTTTATAACCCAACCCTGATCTGTACTTCTCCACAACTTTGTCCCTGACCTGTTTGGAGAGCTCCTTTGTCTTCATGGTACCGCTTGCTTGGTGGTGCCCCTTGCTTAGTGGTGTTGCAGACTCTGGGGCCTTTCAGAACAGGTGTATATATGCTGAGATCATGTGACATATCATGTGACACTTAGATTGAGCACAGGTGGACATTATTTAACTAATTATGTGACTTCTGAAGGTAATTGGTTGCACCAGGTCTTATTCAGGTGCTTCAGAGCAAAGGAGGTGAATACATATGCACGCACAACTTTTCTGTTTTACATTTTTTGAAACAAGTTATTGTTTTCACTTCACCAATTTGGACTATTTTGTGTATGTACACTACCTGAAATCCAAATAATAATCTATTTAAATTACAGGTTGCAATGCAACAGAATAGGAAAAATGCCAAGGGGGGCTGAATACTTTTGCACTGTACTGTATCATTAAATTAAAACAAAACATTTTCAATTAGTTTTCTCTCTCACCTTAACAAAAGCCAAAAAGCAACAGCATCCTCCCTCTCTCTCTCTTTTCTGCTCTCTCTGTCTCTGGGACCTGTCCTCTGGGCCTTGATAGATATATCTGCCACCAGAAAAAAAAATGACGAGGGTCTTGTTATATATCTATAGATCCATCATAACCAGAGAGGAAACTAACCCCCATGTGTTTTAATTTGCCTTTAAGAGCGTTCCCCCACTGCTGGGCCCAAGGCTTTTAATAGTGATTCACTTGGCGGTGATTGCAGGTCATTACCCTGCGATAGGAAGAGAGCCAGTAACGAGAGGAGGCTTAATGGCCGAGAGAGAGTAGAGCCGTAAACGATAGGGACGGCTTCCAATCCCCCTACACCCCCCTCTTCCATTCTCACTTGGCTTTTATGAATAGCCCATCCAAACGGCGTTTGTTTAAACCCCCATTAGAATCAAAAAGGTGGCAATCTTCTTAATCAAACCTAATTTATTAAAACATTAGCTGGCTCTATTAACAGGTTGCAGTGAGGCAGCAAAGACGGGGGGAAAGTGTGTGACGGGCTGCGGCGCCCTCGAAGAAAAACGTGCCCACGTCGATTGAGATAAATATTAAGCTAATCTGTCGTCCTGTTCATTCCCCTCTCCCTCCTACCTTTTATCATTGTTTCTCTGTGACTAGTGACAGGAGGCATAATAGGCTTCTATTTACTCTACTGTACTGTCTGCTAGCGCCAATTGGTAGCTAACAAAGATGGCTAAGTACCCTTATTGTGCTCCTTATTCCTATTGATGTACAACACTGACAAATAAATTAAATGTACCTTAGGAAATGGTTCTATTAGTATTTTTATTAGGTTAATTAGCCGGCCTCGGGGGACTCGTTGAATGGGGGAGATTGAAGATTAATTCAGTGTTCTCCGGTGATAGCCTAGGATTTACTGACGGACAGAGAATACCCAGGACAGTCGCACACACACACACACACACGCACGCACGCACGCACGCACGCACACACACACACACACACACACACACACACACACACACACACACACACACACACACACACACACACACACACACACACACACACACACACACACACACACACACACACACACACACACACACAGGTCTGCCCACCGGGGGAGTGTGATACGGACTATGGCCAGCCAGGGAGGAGTCCCAGGATGAAAGCCTTATTGATAGGGAAAAAGGTTTTTGATGAGGCAGATTGCTCATCAGGGTGGAACGGCATGCTTCTCAGATGTGACACATTTTCAGACCAGCCCAGGGGCCCATCGACCAAAGCAGCATCAGGGAGTGTCTGTGTTTGTGTGTGTGTAATTCTTGTCCTCTGTGATCACACTTAAGTCCAGACCATTGATTGGTTATCGGCACATACCTGGGTCAGTATGGCCCCGCCTTGTCTCGTCCTCCAAGGAGATGGCGGAGAAGTGCAGTGAACTTCACGCCTCAATCATGACACAGACGCATCCATATATCCACACACACACACACATTCTCACTCTGAGATTTGGTTCTCCCACCCAGGTAATTTAGGGATAAACTGGTTACTTGGGGTAACATTTAGCTTTACCATGACTGCTGGAGATAAAACAGCAACCAAAGATTGTTTTCCTTCTGAACTGATCCATGTACAGTGCTGTGATTTTCACCCTTTGAAATGTTCTCTACTATTGCATTTTTTTTATACTTATCAGATCTTCAACCAAAACATAATATTAGATAAAGGGGATCTAAGTGAACAAATAACACAACAATTACATACTTATCTCATTTATTTCATAAACAAAGTTATGCAACACACAATGCCCCTATGTGAAAAATGTCCCCCTTACACTCAATAACTGGTTGTGCCAACTTTATCTTTAATGACTCCAACCAAATGGTTCCTGTAGTTACTGATCCAACCAAATGGTTCCTGTAGTTACTGATCCAACCAAATGGTTCCTGTAGTTACTGATCCAACCAAATGCTTCCTGTAGATGCTGATCAGTCTCTCATATTGCTGTTGAGGAATTTTCGCCCACTCTTCGAAGAAGAACTGCTGTAAATCAGCGACATTTGTGTATTTTCAAGCATGAACTGCTAGTTTCAAATCCAAACACAGCATCTCAATCGGGATTAGGTCTTGATTTTGACTGGACCATTCCAAAACTTCGAATGTGTCGCATTTTAACCATTTTCATGTAGACTTCATTGTGTGTTTGGATAATTGTCTTACTGCATGACCCAGCTGCTCTTCAGCTCACAGACGGATGGCCTGACATTATCCTGTATAATTCACCGATACAGAGCAGAATTCATTTCTATTAAGGCAAGTCGTTCAGGTCCTAGGGCAGCAAAGCTTCCACAAACAATCACACTACCACCACCATGTTTGACCGTTGGTATGAGGTTCTCACTGTGGATTGCAGTGTTTGGTTTTCACCATGCATAATGGGACCAATGGCATCCAATTTATTTGTGTGCCAAAAAGCACCTGGAAGCACCTGGATGATCATCAAGTTCTTGGAAGTATATTTTATGGATAGATTACTCAAAAGTATAATGTTTCGGACGCCATGTCGCAAGCTCGCTGAACAATTAACCATGATCCCAACTCATAAAGTTACTACACTGCATGAATCTGCAAGTAGCTAAGCAATTAGTTTCAATTTTAGCTAGCTAGCTAACATTAGGCTATAACTAGCAATGCAAATTGCTCTGAGATACGAATAGTATCACTACAGAGTCAGCCAGCTAACGGCAGTTAGCTACATAACAGTATACTTTAACATGCAAAGAAAACAACTTTCTGACAAAATTAGAAATGTATAATGTCTGAAAAGCTAGCTAGACTCTCTTACACACATGGATGAACGCTTCTCCGTGTCTGTCACGGATGCCATGGTTGCCCTTAGTTGAATATGTAATATGTAATATGTAATACAACAGCCTTGTGTTCTCTTTTTGACTCCCTCATCACTCTCTTCCCTCCTCTCCATCCTTCCCCCATTTCCTCTCTCAATCACATTCTCTCTCTTGACTTCACTCCCTCACTCTCCCTACCTGACACTCTCACCCAAGGTTTCTCACTTCCCCTCTTTCTGTTATTCCCTCTTTTCCCACTCACCCTTCCCTCGCCTTTCTTTCTCTCATTCCGTCAACTCCTCCAAACTCCAATAAAATTATTCCAAAGGCCAAGGAACCTGAGATAACATAATAACCTGGAGAAGACAATCAGACCACTCACACATGCACAAATCAAATATATTGATGTTTCAGGCCTCTGTGAAGAGTAACTGGGATGTAGTTTGAATGCTTCTCCGGGGTTAAGAGTTGTCCAAGGGAAGCAGTAATAAAATAAATAAAAGTGGACTTTATCTGCCAGCGGTGCACACTGCACCCACCAGCTCCCTTTTTAGCCTCACAGAGATACCAGGACTCTTAATAATTGATTATAATTGATTTTAACTAGGCCCTGAACCAGGCCAGGACTCAAAGACAGTGTCGTCCAAGCGTGTGTGTGTGTGTGTGTGTGTGTGTGTGTGTGTGTGTGTGTGTGCACATGTGTGTGCACGTGTGTGTGCGTGTGTGTGCGCACGTGTGTGTGCGTGCGTGTGTGTGAGAGAGGGAGAAGGGTGGGCAGTGCACATCTTTAAAAACTCCAGACGTGTTCCTGAGATAAAATATTTAGGCAGCCGAAGCCTTGACCTCCTGTGCTCGCCGGCTCCCAGTTAGAATTGATTTCTGACAAGGCAACTGGGACGCCGTTACAACAAAATGCACTAAAGCCGGCCACGCGTGCCCTCTGACACTCACCAGCTTAACCCCCTCGCCAAAGCCCTGTCTCTGTCTCTGTCTCTCTTGTTACCCACAACCTCATGCTAATTGCATTAGCCTACGTTAGCTCAACCGTCCTGTGGAAGGGACACCGACACAACACACTGTACATCGGGTGCATATGTGAGTGTGTGCATCAAATCAAATTGTATTGGTCACATACACATATTTTGCAGTTATCGCAGGTGTAGTGAAAGGCTCATGTTCCAACAGTGCAGCATGTGTGTGTGTGTGTGTGTGTGTGTGTGTGTGTGTGTGTGTGTGTGTGTGTGTGTGTGTGTGTGTGTGTGTGTGTGTGTGTGTGTGTTTGCGTGTGTGCGGGGGGGGGGGGTCCAGTGAGATGGGCAATACCCAAAAGCTTCTTCTTTACGAGCCAACTCCTTCCTCCTCTGACTGTCCTCTAAGGCTACTTGGACAGGAAATCAGACCAGAGTTGGCATACTCAGGTACCTTTATACATCAAGCCAGAACTCCAATCACATTAAACATAGGAACCTGACCAGGATTCAATGGTATAGCTAAGATGTGGTCATTGATGTTCATGCATTAGTTTATGACCTGTTAAAAACTGCATTAACTCATGTCTAGGGCTGTGGCAGTCAAGAAATGTTGTCAGCCGGTGATTGTCGGTCTCACGGTAATTGACCGTTAATTAACATAAGACATTTAGTATCTCCTGGCTTCCACCCATAGTCTACAAGCCACTGATGCAGACCTTTGGAATATCTACATAAATACACTAGTTCATTTAGCAGTTCATTTAGCAGACAAGATTTGTTTAGAATTCCGTGTCATTATTTAATAGTATGAAGAATACAATTGAACAAAGCTGAATGAAATAGAAAGGATATTTTCTCCGAACGATTTGAGGGAGTGCGCACATGTGTTGAGCGGTTAACAAAGAAATAGGTATTTCTATATGCTTAATTTAGAGTTATTAATGTAACTTTATGTTCTACAAACATTGGGCTATATGTTTTGAATTTTCTATACATTGTAAGGCTGCATGATGCAACTCTAATGATGATTTGAAAAAAGTTGCTCGAAAAGCATGAGCTCTGCTTGTTTTTTTTGTTGTGCAGGCTGTACACACTACGTCACTCATTCACAACTTGATAATTCCTAGAATTTTCCGGTGGCATCCCCTTTGTGTGGCCATAATGCACCCTAAAAGAAATTAATGCCTTTTGCAGCCAGTGGCTGTCGTGCCCTTCTCCAAGAGTGCTGCGCTCTCCATCATGTGATCAGGTATTTTTCACAGGCTACAAGTAAAGACAGACACTGTCTGGGACTGTTGTGGAATGCGATAGATCTCAAATGAATACAACCACGAGCATCGAAACATATATTTTATGCAATGTGGCTGACGCAACAGATCAGAATGTTTAGCTTAAAATGTTGATAAACTATGAGGCTATTTCGTCACATTATAAGCGCAGCACTGAGCACAATGATTATTAAGCGTGAATGTATAAAAAAAGTGACCGCAAATGCAATTATGCATGTAGTGCTTTTATTATAAAGGTGCATTTTTGTATGGTGAAAATTATCTTCCTCAAACTTAAAAATCACTTGTCGCTTATGCATGCCAGTTAGGCCCTACACCCCTTGTAAAGCGGATTAATGTGATTAATTTTAAGAAGTTGTTTGGCCACTCTAGTTGTGATACAAAACTTGTTAAAACACATAGGCCTATGGGTTAGGCTGCATGAGGTGTGTGACTATGATTCGAAAAATTTGCAAAAAAAGGCATTGTTTCTTATGCTGGGCATCATTCACGAACGATAAATATATAATTCACAAGTGATAGGCTAATATTGTCACCCATCAGACTATTCTTGATTTAATCTTGTCTTTATATATACTAAATAATACAGTATATATGTGACATTTGTTTTGATTTAGAAGTAATCATTATCATGCAAATGTTTGAAACAGGAGCAGCAGGAAGAAATACATGTAACATATGCGCTTAAATAGCGAGTGGAGGACAATTTTCCCCGTGGTTTATTTTCATGCCAGCCAGGTAGGCTATACTCCTGTTGTAAATATAAGCAATGTGCTTAATATTAGGAAAGTTGAAAAATAAGTATAGTAGGTCTAGTCTATAGAAAGCTGATGGGTGCCTCGTCTTTTTATTAGCGGCCATTACTCTGTTTTCTTACACAATTGCATAGCCTAGAAGCACAAGCATTTCTCTACACTCACATTAACATCTGCAAACCATGTGTATGTGACAAATTCAATTTGATTTGAATTGATTTGTAGAAATGTTGCGCAACATGAGCTCAAGGGCTCTCATGAAGTGTTTGATTAGTTTTTTGAATAGATTTGCATTGATGTCAGAATGATTAGAGGGACAATAGACTGCTGAGTCCCAGGCAGTTAGCAAGTTTGGTAGGCTACTAATGACCAGCAGCAGCATCAGAGCTTGGAGAAGCCTAATTACAATAATTAAACAGTCATGTGGAATTTGACTGCCTTCATGACTTGTGACTGCTGGTGTGGCGGTAATACGGACACCGCAACAGCCCCACTCAGAATTTGTTCTTAACTGACTTGCCTAGTTAAATAAAGGTTAAATAAATATATACTTATGTCCCCTTACTACTGTTATGATTAAAAAAGAGGAATACCGTAAGACAAGGGGTTGGACAATAGGCTTAACATAGCTTCAGAGAGACCTTGAAATTGTTCTCTCTGTCTCTTGGAACAGCAGCTCAGCCAAAGATTGTCTATTATATAGACAAGATAGTCAAGTGACCACTCTAACAATGGAAATACATTTCTTCAAAGATGGAAGGCAAGCGGGAAGAGCTGAGAGATCAGGTGGGTATATTCTAGCCAATGACAGGGCAGATATGTATGTGAACAACAGGCCATAGAGATAGATTGAGGACTTTTCTTTGTATCTGTGCCATTATAGTATCCCTGACAGTTTTAAAGTAGTCCATTTTCTTCTTCATTGGCTGATTGCTCCCAACTCATAGGAATCCACACTCAGTTGATTACTTTAAAATGGTGGAAGCCCTCAATGAAATGTCCATGCTAAAACAGGTTATATCCACGATGAGTCCTTTACCTATTTTCATACAAGAGGAACAGTGCCGATATAAAGTTGTTATTTTTCAAAGTTGCAGAAATGCCACGTGCGTCCACTTATATGAGTGAATTCATAATAACCAAACCATTATGAAACTTATATTAGATCAAATAAGCCACAAGTAGCAAATAAGCAATTCCATTTCTTGTTTACCAAATTCGACACCCTCTCACTGACCTCCATACAAAAATTCCTCGCTTCGCGGGCTTATTTTCGTGGACAGATTTTGGGCAGAGTAAAACCTCTCTCTTCGCCTCTTTCTCTCGGGTTCAGCCAATCTGTAGGATCCAGTCAGAAAAACAGACAGACAGGTCAGGTAATTGTCTGCTTGATACTGCTATTGATCCACCAAAATGCAGTCCAGGTAAACAGTTGAATAAAACATTGTTCCCCCAAGCAGAGACTTGTGCAGAAGTACTGTGCAGTGTATTCCATTGTACAGTATGTACAAATACAGACCTCAGAGGGAGATACAGTATAGGCCAAAGGCCAAACTCATGGAAATATCAGAAGAATAAAAACCTTACAATAAAGATTGATGAATCATACTTATCCATAAAGAAATTATCCAGAAGTCTGAGGAAAATGGTGTTTGGTTTGATATTAAACACTAACAGTGAACTATCACTGAAAATAGAAAACAAAAAAAGAGTACCAAGTGTTTACGATACTGACCTGTACAGAAGATTAATCAGAGTGTTTTTTATGTTAGGGAATGGCTTGTTCTCTTCTGACAATGGTACCAATGACAATAAGAGTATTTTAATCCCATGAGGCAGGGCCAGGCCCCTGCTGTTGCCATGGCACCCCAGATGGACTTAGCCTGTTAAGCAGACCTGACCTGGTTTACTTCTGGTCAGTGCACATGCTCCTTTTGTTTATTGACCACAGGGCACAAACATGCAGGTGACATACATTTAGTGTAATTGTACCGAGCTTTGTAAACGGTCACAAATTCTTGGTTGATGAAGTTACATTTCAATTCAGCAAACTTTTAGACAGTTGTGGTTATCTTGTTGTTGAACACTTCATGATTGATAACCTATACACTTTGAAGTGTTTATTTTTTTTGGTGTGGTTTTCATACAATCCCCTTTTGGGTTTCCAACTTCACCTTCACAATGTTTTTACCATGTTTTTATCTGCTCAATTTGGTCTTTCACTTGTCTTCTTTGGTGCCCACGAATAAAACCTAAAACCTAAAATGTAAATGAAGAGCGCCCCCTACCTGTATGGTGGTTAGATGCACAGCTGGCATCCGCCTTATATAACAGAAGAAGCAACATGTGTGAGTGTGAATGTGTATGTGTCTGTGTGTGTCTGCCCAGCAGTGGGTAAGAGGCCACGCCCAGTGCACTGTGATGATGTCAGCATGGCTGTAACCCTATAATTAATCACTGTAGCACGGTGCAACTCCACATGTGTCTCTGTGCTGGGTCAAACTGTCCCGTTTAAAAAATGTATGGATCAAGGTACGGGCAGGGGAGAGGGAGCCTCTGTGGCTCTGTTGTGTTAACCCCCTTATCCCATAGAGGCTAAAGCTGGGAGAGGTGCCACAGCTGTACCATACACACATATACAATCACACATATACAACCAAACACAGACAAGCACACACACATGCCAAACACACACTCTATGACATGGGCCCTGGCCAAGAATGTCCCAGGAGGGTGGGTAGGAGTTGTGAGGGTGTGGGGAACAAAGGCACCTGAGGTATAAGGGGAGTATAAGAGGAGGTGGGGGATGGACGTTGTTCTCCAACAAACACCCCTCCCTGGCGAAGCCAAAGCACAGTAAGAATTTAGCTCTGAGGAAAAATACTCTGGTTTATATGGGCCTGAGGTTTGAGTGTTTTTATCTATGACCTTTAGTTCTCCATGACCTGGATCATGATATCATCTCTGGCTCTCGGCGGAGAACAATTACTGACTATATGAATGTACAAAGCCATCGATCACGTGACACCATTCATTCCTAAGTGAAGACTCAATAGCGCATTTGAAGCCAAAGGAAGTCTGTTAAGATGGCATCTCACGGACACATAACATCCTGCAGTTTGAGCTACTCCAGGAAGTGTCGTTGCAGGCAAGCTCAGTGCTGGCCCCTCTCATTGAGTAACTCAAAATGAAGGCCGACCACAGTACTGCAGGCTGCCATTAGCAACTAAATTATCATTATAACTTATTCTGTGTGTTATTTTTTTTAAATAATTGGTTCAAGGACATACACCTGATGTAATAGAAGCAATTATTGGTATCATGATTGTCCCCCCAAAAACATTTTTTTACAAAGATGACCATTTTCCCATTCACTATAATGGGGGACCATTTTTTCCACAACCAATGCCTTCATCAGTACCACAGTCGGCCTTGAACTTCATGGTTGCAATGAGAGGGAGCAGTCGTTCTCCCCTGGTGGAGAACCGCAAACTTAAGGACCAGTTTAAAACCAGAGGGCCTACTATCTTCTTTTGACCTTCCTTGTATTTAACAATAAACATCCTCTCTACAGCCTACTGTAGAAATGAAGGTACAACTTTTTGATTGTACAACCATGCATCAGCGAGTCGGAAAAACTGTGATCCCTCAGTCTGCTCTGGGCT
Organism: Oncorhynchus masou masou; assembly: GCF_036934945.1. Taxonomy (NCBI): domain Eukaryota; kingdom Metazoa; phylum Chordata; class Actinopteri; order Salmoniformes; family Salmonidae; genus Oncorhynchus; species Oncorhynchus masou. The sequence goes on from NC_088235.1 coordinate 54,865,979, forward strand.
GCATTCTCTCTCAAAAAAACTCTCTCCTGCATAAGTACTTTTTTTTCTTTCCCCATCTCTCAGTTTCCCTCTCATTCTCTCCGCCTGCGTTCCCTCAGCTGATGTCAAATGGTTCAGTGTTGTTCAATTAAATTCAAGTTGACATGCATTGGAAGTAGGCAGTCCTCTCAGTAATTCAGCCCCCTTTATAGACAATCTATTTTTTAATAAAGGTTCTGAAGAAAACATTCAAGTATTGATCTTTATTTATCGATCTGGCCGAAAGCATAGTTAAAGCTGACATAAATCAATCAAAATACATTTTAAATGATGATAGGCGCATAGGAGGAACCGGGAAGGTGCTGGGAGCGTAATTAGGGATCTGGTGAGTGGCAACCCAAGGCAATATGAGACAGTAATACACAGGCTGAAACACTGTTTAGCAGGTCCAGATTAGGAATTTGTTTCGTATTAAATGAAGCGACTTGGAACCAAGGTTAATGAAAAGGAATAGCACTTTAGGCCATGAGTAATCCACAGAAACCCTGCTCTACAACAAATAAGACTAATGGGCTGCCCCTGCCCTGCCCACATGAACACACACCGCCAGCGACAACCCCCGCTTACCAAGAACAATGGATATTCATTTGAGACTGAGAGAGAGAGAGGGAGAGGGAGAGAGAGAGAGAGAGAGAGAGAGAGAGAGAGAGAGAGAGAGAGAGAGAGAGAGAGAGAGAGAGAGAGAGAGAGAGAGAGAGAGAGAGAGAGAGAGAGAGAGAGAGAGAGAGAGATGCATTTTGGCCTCTCCCAGGTCTTTAAACAATGCAGGGTGCATTAACTGATTTTAATCTGAGTAATGATGTCCACCCCAGGGATAGGGAGCAGGAGAGGAGAGGAGGCAGTGTGTGACAGGGCTTAACTCGGTCTAGAGGTCTGGTCCATACAGTACACTCGGACTCTCCTTGGACAACAGCCACATAGACAGTCACATGTTCTGCTTTTATGTCATAAGAGATGTTTATAAACTGGCATAGACCATGTTGGCACAGAGGATGACGACAGCTGGGTAAGGGTAAAGGTGAGATGAGGCCAGTTGGTGTGCTTTTAAATCTGTCGTCAAGATCCAACAGAGAGGCTACACGTGCCAAAAGTCCAGATTGAAGCCTGGTTTCACGACCAACATGTAGTGCAGAGTTTGTCCTAGTACAAGTTGTACAACACAGTCCAGGGTAGAAGACAGTGCAAAACAAACCTGTTACTCACTAGCCTAGCCAATTCAATTAGAAAAGTAATGTTTTCGCAATCTTCTGTGTTTTAAAAATCCATCTGTGTAGTTTCAGTAGAATTTAAACCAGGCTCTGGCACAATAACTGTATAGCCATGTAATCAACGGACGGTTGAAGACCGTCATGAAAATAAAATAACTGTGTTTTTTAGTGTGTAGAATAAACATCTGACTGAAGACAGGACAGCCGGATATTCATGCAGTTGAGTCCGTTTCTGCATAACATGGCCTCTTAAAGTGGAACTGACAGCGTTTTACCTACTTTGCAGATATGAAATGAACATACAATTGTAATATCTGTAAAATAAATATCAAATTCCCAATTTATGCTTCAAAACCAAAACATTACTTTGCTAGCTAGCTAGCTAGGGTGAACTCGAATGACTGTTATTCACAGTTAGCATACCTCCTAATTGTCAATCAAATGTATTTGGCAGGCAGGCAAGTTTCCATTCAGTTGTCTAAAAGTGGGTTGGGACAAGCTTGCATTGGCAGGCAAGCTGCAGAAGGAGGAAAAGGGTACTCTTCCCCACCGTTTATCAGCCCAACTAGGTTTCCCCTCAATAATTTCTCTGTTCTTAGCGCCATCCACCATTTCTTCAATTCTAACCAGTTTCCCAGTCCTTGCCGATGAAATGGTGTTTTCGGGCGATGAGAGGTGTTGGGTTTGCACCAGAAATATAATTTTCCTTGATGGACAAAAAGCTCAATTTTAGTCTGATCTGACCAGAGTACCTTCTTCCATATGTTTGGGGAGTCTCCCACATGCTTTTTGGCAAACCCCAAAATGTGTTTGCTTATTTATTTTTTGTAAGCAATGGCTTTTTTTCTGGCCAGTCTTCCGTAAAGCCCAGCTCTGTGGAGTGTACAGCTTAAGTGGTCCTATGGACAGATACTTCAATCTCCGCCGTGGAGCTTTGCAGCTCCTTCAGGGTTATCTTTGGTCTCTTTATTGCCTCTCTTATGAATGCCCTCCTTGCATGGTCTGTGAGTTTTGGTGGGCGGCCCTCTCTTGGCAGGTTTGTTGTGGTGCCATATTCTTTCCATTTGTTTAATAATGAATTTTATGGTGGTCTGTGGAATGTTCAAAGTTTCTGATATTTTTTATAACCCAAACTTGATCTGTACTTCTCCACAACTTTGTCCCTGGCCTGTTTGGAGAGCTCCTTGGTCTTCATGGTTCCGCTTGCGTGGTGGTGCCCCTTGCTTAGTGATGTTGCAGACTCTAGGGCCTTTCAGAACAAGTGGATAAATACTGAGATCAAGTTCACCTGTGTGCTATATAACTAATTATGTGACTGAAGGTAATGTGTTGCACCAGATCGTATTTAGGGGCTTCATAGCAAAGGGGGTGAATACATATGCATGCACCACTTTTCAGTTTTCTATTTTTTATGGGTTATTTTTTCCATTTCACTTCGCCAATTTAAACTATTTTGTGTATGTCCATTTTATGAAATCCAAATGAAAATCCATTTAAATGACAGGTTGTAATGCAAAAACATTGGAAAAACGGCAAGGGGGATAAATACTTTTGCAAGACACTGTATCTGGTGTTCCCTCATTAGATTTTAGCTCACCTCGCTTTGGCGAGCATTAGTTGTTGATCTTGTTGTTGATGTTCATACGCAACTGAGGGAGACAGCCTCCATTTTCATTGTTGTTTGATCAATAGGACTTTGAAATTCACAAATGTAAGAGGACTCCTGTGGTATTTACATATTTGCAGAAATCCATTTAGGTGTATTTTGTGGCTTTTGGCATTCTAATGATCTAAAGTCACATTGTTGCTACTGCCTAAACCACACAGTCCGGTTTAAAGTGAATGATGGCAGGCCCATGTGGAAAACGGATTATTTGCATATAGGCCTACTGAAGCTCTGATTGACTATGGCTCACCTGTCTGCGTAGACACCGGTCATAGACATTATTAGGTTTTATATACTGCAGTGTCTATTAATAGTCCAAACACTTTCACACTCTGAAATTGTATATGTTTGATGGGGATGTGAACAGATTTTAATAAAATTGCATGTTGCTAAAATGCGGTCAGTTCCACTTCAAATGTCCAATGCAGCCATTTGTACATCACTATAAAATCATTTCTGGGCAACAATTAAGTACGTTGCTGTGATTGTTTTTAATAAAATGGTCTACAGGAAACAAAAATTGCATACAGCAATTTCTCAAGCAAGAATTTTGCTAGGACGGTCTGGGATTGGTCTGAGTGGAGAGGGGAAAACTGTTATTGGCAGAGAGGTTTGGAACTCTCTTTCTTCTTGGTCTTTTAACTACTTTACCGCTTCGTGATGTCACCAGGCAGGCCAAAACTCCATCCCACCAAAACAGGCTAAAATTTAACCTGAAAGTTAGTTGCTCCTTGCTAAAACAAGCAGTCAACAAAGGAGTCTTCGGTTGCCTAGACAATGCTCTCCTCTTTGCAGCAGCAGTAGCACAAATAGAATTACAATCATTAGAATGGGCTTGGAACCTCTAACCCTGGCAATTTGATTGGTAAACTCATGGCTACACTCGCAATGGCTGCCTGGTTTTGCGATGCAATCATTTCCACAGTAATGTAGAACGTTTATTCAAATAATGTTAACGGATGTGGCTCATGCAATGGAATGTATTTTTTGTAACGTCAGATGAATTGAATCAACAAATCACAGCACATATTGATGTGCGCAATTCCTGCTTTTACTTCCTGCTATGACTTGATCAGCTTCTTAGCTTACTGTTCTAGCTAGCTTACTGGCATAGCTAACATTAGTTAGCTAGCAATCCCTCTACTGGCATAAAAAGCTTGCTGCTTACTTAGCCTGTTTAAATTACCCTGAAGTGCAGACCAACAATTAAGAGGGACTGTTATCAGAAATCAGTATGTCGATCAGCATGTTTCTTTGCAATCACTAATGTGTATTTGTATCATTGGGTCAGCTGAGCACAGCAGCTTGGCTCAGGAGGCTATAGCAATCACTCGTGGCAGAACAGCTGCTTCATGTAAACTCAAAGTTAGCAGCACTACTACAGCGTGCAAACTAGCTTTTTGTTGGAAGCATTCAACATGTTGTGTGCAGTACTAAGTAGGTTGCGGGTCAGTTAGCTGCATTGTTTCAGTGACTGGCTCAGTAGCAAGCCGATGTTGGACAAGTCTATGCTATCTTTCATTCCCATTGTCAAACTTCAGAAATACTGCTCATTGAAGCGCACAACTCCCTAGATGTGAAATGGTTGACGAAAACTCCCCGAACTAAAACACGTCAACATTATTTACAGATGTATTGAGTAGGAGATGTCACGTAGGTGATATTTTCAAAGGTAAGACAGCACATTAGTGATGGGTCATTCGTGAACGAACATCTCTTTTTGGTGAACATCGGGAACTGAATCGCATCTGTGAAAGAACCGTTCATTTGGTTCCCTGATTGGCATACTGCTACGATTCATGCTGTTACTTCTGCTTTTTGAGCTCCAGAAAACAATTATCTGCAGATAAGTTACGAAAACATTCACTGAAGATTGTAATTATTCACTGCATGAACAATAGATACTGAGGAGAACAGTCTTTTTCTGGTCCAAACACATTTAAAAATGTATTTGAACTCACGTTACGATCTGACATAATGGCAGGCAACTTTGCAGGCTTTACATTTAGAGATTTGCTATTTTTCATGGTTTTCAGTAAATGTTTAAGTGCTATTATACAAAGAGCCATTTGGGAGCCAAATGAATGGCTCTTTTAGCTGAATGGAGCCAAGGGCACCGGCTCACTGAAAAGACTCGGAATCCCATCACTACTTTCGAGCTACCCCATTACCCTTTGCGAGATATGAGACAGATCAGTGCAGGCGGAAACGAAGCGCTATCTGATGTAAAACAATGATTATTGGCATGAATAGGGACACCCGTTCTATTCATTCTATTTCTATGGCAGCACATGCAGAGCGGAGGAGAGGAGAAAAACATGTGTTGCTATTCAAAAGGTTATTACAGGGGCCGTGGTGACTTGGCTGGACAATTACCATCATCCAACAATCCATGACCATCACAGCACTAGTCAGAAACGTACTGAGTATATTATTATGACCATAATACCAGGAAAAACTTAATTATTTTGCAAAACAAGTTTCTCCCAAACCTCTCAACTTCAAAGCTACTGACACAGAAGAGCATCAAACTCATAGAAAACAACTCTCCATTGTAGGTCAATGTCTCTGCCTGTGGTTGTTTACTTAAACCCCTTGGAACCCAACTTAAAAGTGAAGTTTCTCCGCATCTACCTCTTTATAACATCAGTCCAAGAACAACCGCCGAGCCATTTTAGCCTAGTGAAGATATTAATGAGTTTACAAGGACCTTCCCGATCTAATTATGTCGAGCAACTGCAATATCTTACTGGGCCATGGCTCCCAGGGGAGTACACAAATCTACCAGGCAAGCAAAACTACTCGCCTACTTTTGACAAAACACTCTACATGCAGATACAAATAACACCAAACATCCTTCATTACCATCGTGGCAAGGAGATTAATTTAACTTGAAAATACCTGACTTCTGCTTTCAGATGATCACTATTAGTGAGAATGAGTACAGAGGCAGTAAAACATATAGCTCTTGTAAAAACAAATATCTAAATGAATTATGTTTTCACTGCAGAGTACTACGCCTTTCCTTTCACAGAGAGAGAGAAAGAGATCATGCAATGCAGAAGCTAAAACAATATTACATTAGCTTGTGATCATAGGAGTTTCAGTTCTTCAAGTATGTCAATACCATGCTCTTAAAAATGATGGTCCAAGTTGGAACCAAATAAGGTTAATAAGAGCAATTACCACAGGACAACCATTTAGGGTCTCTGACAAACCATAAATGGGATGGTTCTTGAAAGTACCATCCAAAAATCCAAACCCTCCAGGACTGGATTTGAATAGCCCTGCTATAGGATTTTAAGTATTATCTGCATATTTCCCAGGGTTCCACCCATGACTGTGTTTGCCAGTGACAGAGACATGGTTGTTTCATTCATTAACTATTAGTGCTTTGGCCTTCACCTAAGTGAATATGTTGTCGTTAAAATGTAATTATTTCAGACAATACAATCACTATATGATAAAGCCTTCTTTTGAGGTTGGTGTTTTACCCTAATCCAGTGGTCTGAAACTCATAGTTTACAGGCTTCATCAGGCCTACATGTCACATAATGCTGGCTTGGAAAGTGATGTGTAATTCCTATGGAATCCAACCAGAGTGAGGATATCCAACATTTGGGATTTTTATTTCCCTGCAACCTACATTTAGAAAGACTACCAGGTTTGGGAAGTCGAAGATATGATCTTAAACATCTAAACCAAATTTTGCAATAATATTCAGTAACGGATGCAATAAGTTCAAGTAACAGAATGGAATAGTTTAGAAACATGTTGGTTATTTATATTTGAATAGTATAATATGAATCAATCAATCAAGGTAGATGCAAAAATATAGATATTATGCAAACAATTCTAAACATCAACCTGCAATAGAGCATGCTGGGAAAAATGATAGATGGGTGTAGTTTTGGCTCAACTCAACACCAACATTGGGGTTCTTTTACACCGCTGAGTGTTAATGTAACTCTTGAATCAACGCTATAAATGTTACACTGAAATATCAACACTAGTTATCACTGGCCAATTTACTGTGAGCTAAGAAAGGGACACATCTGTAGGCTTCCATACATTTCAAGAATGTTTCAGAATTCTGAAGAACCCCACACTTAACTAAAAGGTTCTTTATCAGCCAATAGTTCTCCAATGAACATTAATAGCTGAGGAAGAACCATTTTTAAGTTGACCCAAAATCCAGAAACACCCAAGTGATTCCATCCAGTGTTTCCATACATTGAAACAAGGTATTTTTGTAGAGAGTAATATCGGTTTTGAGTCAAGAAATGTGTACCATTCAACCTAAAATATTTGCGATTATTTTATGTCATTAATCCATGTAGCTGACTGCCACAGCAGCGGAGATGTGTAACAACTGTGCCTGAGCGCCCTCGTGGGGGATACTGAAGACAGTACAGCTGCGTTATAGTTATCTTACAAAAAAACAACCAAGTGTGACAATGAGAGTTGCGAGTGGGAAAGAAAAGAGTAGACTACTGGAGGGGTGTCAATATTTGGAAAAAGCCAAGGGATGGTTTTTCAATGCCGTCAAAACAATTTATTAAACTTTTTTTCAAGACATTTGAATATCTGTAGCTACTTTTTAACGTAATACCTGCAGTCAACTTGTGCAATACGTTAGGAGATAAAGCAGATTGCATTCTTCATTTCAACTGTCACATTCTTTTACATTATGAAGCTTATCGTAGTTCCCCAGAACAGTTGAGCAAGTCATGTGTTTGTTTGTTGAATAGCACAACGGGAGAAAGTGGGGGCTGATGAGTGTGTTCTAGATCTGCCGGCGAGTCTCTTGTGATTGTTACTCTTGTATGCAATTCACTACTAAATGTTTGCCATCAGATATCTTAGATTGGCTTCATGCTGTGTTTGAGAAGTCGAAGAACTCTGGGTGAGTTATCTATACAGCTGCTATTTTTTTACCTGTGCTTCCTACTAGCGTTTATTTTCTCATTCGTTCTTCTCCCCTCTGCTCCATGTACACATGCTGCTCTTCCTTCAGAAAAGCATACATCACAACTTTGTTAATTTGCACAATTTCTCTCATTCACTTTCACTTGTAAATGTTTACACTCACTTGAAATGATATTCGGTAGCTACTAGCAATGCTTGTTTTATTATTATTATAACAAATTGTACCCTTATTTTACCAGGTAAGTTGCCTGAGAACACATTCTTATTTACGGCAATGATCTGGGGAATAGGTACAGGGGAGAGGAGGGGGGATGAATGAGCCAGTTGGAAGGTTGTATAACTTTATGAGCTGGATTTGCCTGTCTTTGAAATTAGCTTATGTTTATTTTCGCGCTAGCATTTAGCTAATAGTTTCTATGGTATTTCTCTATTACTTGTGTAAATTTTGTTAGCATTCTGGTAATAGACACCTAATGGACTTTTGTTGTGTCTTTAGCGACCGCTTGTGTGCTATACCATAAATCCTGGGATGTTTGAAGAACGGTTTGACATTATGAAAATATGGATACCGCCCAAGCCTACAGCATACCTCTGCACTCTTGCTTTTTCAATTTCTCTTCTCAAACATTACTTTGTATTTTGGGACTGTACCAGATCCAGTCCATGGAAATAAAGTAGCAACAGCTGCATCGTTTAGTATTGTTTGTTCCCTTAATTTCAGCTTGCATATCTCTTTCGTATGTATCATTGCTGAACTGCTTGCTACAGACATGCAGCGATGTAATGTTGGTTGCAGGAGTTTGTACATTGTATTTACCATTTCTAATTGCAAGGAACCATCTTCTACATCTCTGTGTCTTTTACCAGAAAACTGTGACATCTCCTTTTCCATTGTGCGTAACTATCTTTACCTGTGATAGACCAGCTCCTTCTCCAATGAAATAAAACTGTGAAACAAAATCAATTAATCAATCAAAATCAAGCTCCATATAATTTTTTTAGTTTTTACCTTCATTTAACGAGACAAGTCAGTTTATAACACATCCTTATTTACCATGACGGCCTAGGAACAGTGGGTTAACTGCCTTGATCAGTGGCAGAAGAACCGATTTTTACCTTGTCAGTTTGAGGATTCGATCTAGCAACCTTTCGGTTACTGGCCCAAAGCTCTAACCACTAGGCGTAGCATATCGGCATATCGTGAGCAGAGGTTCTCCCATGAGGGTGCACATGGGCAGTTATTACCCATCTCTGCCGCTGTGGCAGTCGGTTCCATAAAATAATGATGTAAAATAATTGCAAATGTTTTAGTTGGAAAAATACATATTTCATGACTCAAAACCAATAGAAATATTTACAAAAATAGCTATTTCGGCCATACACTTTCAATGAAACCATGAATTTGTCCAGAGTTTCGCGTATTTTTGAATCATGCATTCACTGACAACGGAGCAGAGTGAGTCCTGCATCCAGCAACGTCACAAGTCACATGTCCAGTTTTTTCAGCTGTCTCAGTTCTGCAATCCAGGGAGAGAGAGGGCAAACTCCACTGAACTAATTTCAATGTATGGAATCAGTTGAGAGTTTGGGGTAAACTCAATGTTAGTGATGGCTGTTTAACAGTCTGATGGCCTTGAGAGGCCTTCTCGTCATTGTTAGTAATCAATCCTAACACTGTAGTGTCGACTGCAAACTTGGCGTGCATGGCCACACAGTCATGGGTGAACAGGGAGTACAGGAGAGGGTTGAGAATGCACCCTTGTGGAGCCCCAGTGTTGAGGATCAGTGGGGTGGGGACGTTGTTTAGTACTAGGACCCAGTTGCACAGCGTGGGGAGCTTAATGACTAGTTTGGAGGGTACAATGGTGACGAATGCTGAGCTGTAGTCGATGAACAGCATTCTTACATGGGTATTCCTCTTGTCCAGATGGGTTAGGGCAGTGTGCAGTGTGATTGCGTTTGGACCTATTAGGGCGGTAAGCCCTGGAGTAGGTCTAGGGTGTCAGGTAGGGTGGCAGTGATATGATCCTTGACTAGTCTCTAAAAGCACTTCATGATGACGGAAGTGAGGGAGGGCTTTGTATGCGTCGCGTAATGGCCTTTTACATTTTAAGAGTGAGATACTTTTCCGTGAATCTCTTAATATCTCTAACGGTATGGTAACGCTTTAGCAACACTACACAAACCATCTAAGAGAACATCACTATGCCTTTTGCCAGTACATACCCCCTGTCTTAGTTTTCATCATGTGGGAGACCCAGAAAACAGAACCAAAGGATAGTGGGAGGGAGGGAGAGGGTGATGAAAACAGAGTAGAGCAACAGTGTAAAGCTCCTGTGAGGTCAGCATTGGCCATTGCAGTGTTTTTCTCTGGAAGATGTTTTAAAATTGAAGAGCAGCCTGAGGGTTTAGCCCCGCTGTTCATTAGAAACCACAGCCTGCTATCACATTCAAGACTCAACCAGGGACAGCATGTACATATACTATAAAAGACAGGACACAGAGAGGCAGGGCTAACATATTTACAAAGAGTCATCATTAGAGTAGAGCAGATTGAAATGTAATAGTATATACAGGTAATAGAGTAGAACAGAGTAGAACATTAATTGAATGCTGTGGTTCAGATGCTGGATTACGTACTGTGTCGTGGGATAAGTGCTACAGTATCATGTCGTCTCCTCTGTTTGAAAGGGTTGGAGTGACGGTCAGTGTTTCCTTGTGGGACAGATCCTCCAACCCAAATCTGTGTTGATGTGGAGATCTGCTGTGTCCCATATCACAGGAAACATCTATTATTAATTTGTACTCTACAGAGTTGAGAGGAAAGGAGAACAGAAAAATAAAGTTGCTCTGGGATGTACAGAAAGTTTCACACACACACAGATGCATACAAACAGAGTGCTTAAGGCAACATTAAAGAGAGGAGATAACAGTTCCCATCAATCAGCATTCATCAAACACACACATAAACACTTGGCCGTCTATTCACAACAAGGAAGCAAAAGGATAGCCCATGGCTATGAGCATGTCATTTTGTCTGTGTCAAAACATGTTTCATGTGAAAAGGGTGTTACACTATACCAACAGAAACTCTCTAATGTGCTAACGAAAACCAGAATGTACACAAAAGCTAAGATGGTGCTGACAGAGAGAGCTGCCTCACTTCTAGTCATTAGGAAACTTTGCAATATTGTTTTTTATATATTATGTATTACATTGTTAGCCCAGAAAATCTTACGTGTTGTTACTTATAGCTGGGAATAATTATTTATTATAAGAGCTGCGTCAACTTACCAGGAATAAACATATCTACTGGAAGAAGAAGGGCGGGGTTGTATGTTTCATGATTAACAACTCATGGTATAATTATAATAACATACAGGTACTCAAGTCCTTTTGTTCACCTGACCAAGAATTCCTCACAATCAAACGCCGACCATATTATATTACCAGAGAATTCTTTTCAGTTATTGTCACAGCCGTGTATATCCCCCTTCAAGCCGATACCACGATATCCCTCAAGGAACGGCACTGGACTTAATGCAAACTGGAAACCATATATCCTGAAGCTGCATTTATTGTAGCTGGGGATTTTAACAAAGAAAATTTGAGATTAAGGCTACCTAAATTCTATCAGCATATAAACTGTAGCACTCACGCTGGAAAACACTGGATCACTGCTACTCTAACTTCTGTGATGCATGCAAGGCCCTCCCCCGCCCTCCATTTGGAAAATCTGACCATGACTCCATTTTTCACCTCCCTTCCTATAGGCAGAAAACCAAAGAGGAAGGACCTGTGCTAAGGACTATTCAACACTTTTCTGACCAATCAGAATCCACACATCAAGATTGTATTGATCCTGCGGACTGGGATATGTTCCATGTAGCCTCAGAGAATAATATTGATGTATACGCTGATTCGGTGAGTGAGTTTATAAGGAAGTGTACAGGAGAAGTTATACCCACTGTGACTATTAAAACCTACTCTAAACAAAACCCGTGGAAAGATGGTGGCATTCGAGCAAAACTGAAAGCGTGAACCACCGCATTTAAACAGCCATCACAAACACAGAGAGGCTCCTGCATACATACAGACTTGAAATCATTGGCTACTTTAAAAAATGGATCACTAGTCACTTTAATAATGCCACTTTAATAATGTTTACATATCTTGCATTGCTCATCTCATATGTGTACACTGTATTTTATACCATCTATTGCATCTTGCCTATGCCATTCTGTCATTGCTCATCCATATACTTATATATTCTTATTCCATTCCTTAACTTAGATTTGTGTGTATTAGGTAGGTGTTGTGGAATTGTTAGATATTGCTGCACAGTCGGAACTAGAAGCAAAAAGCACTTCTTTATACTCGCAATAACATCTGCTAACCATGTGTATGTGACAAATAAAATATAATTTGACACAAACACCAACTTTCCTGTATCTTACAAAAGCACAAAAACATAGATAAGTAGCACATTGGAAATAACACAGCTTTGCATTGGGGGGGGGGGGACAATCTTCGGCGGCCAGGCACTGTTCTGCCTGATTGGGCCTCCTGCAACCCTGTGCTGCTATGGCGTTTTGCTGTTGAATGTCAGTGATAGACATCACACCCGTCTTCCTCCCATGCTCCATCTGTTTTCTGCAGATGTCTCAATCAAGGTAACATCTGCCTAGTGTCAGTAGTGACTGGGCAACCTTGTGGACATACTGTATTGTATTGTACTGTACTGGCTTCTGTGGAAATATGGATGTACTGTGTAATACTCTTCTCAGCTCAAAGTTTGGCTAGAGTAGAAGTGGTAACTGACAATTCAGCGTCACGCCTCAAAAACCCTCACATAACTTTTTGTGTTGCAAATACACTTTGTTACACTTGTCGACAAGTAACAGATCAAGTTTCTCTAGGTTAGCTAACTGTGCTGGCAATCCCCTTTATGTGCAATTGTTTCTCTGATAATATAATGTGATTTTCAGAGAAACAATACTTTTTCTAAAGTATTTTCCCGCTAACATAGCGTCATGCTAAAAACACAATTTGTACAGTTTGTTTTCGATAATGTAACATCATGCTAAACCCTAATTTTTGTAGTTTATCTCTGCTAGCGTAGCATCATGGTAAGACCTCAGTTTGTCTCTGCTAGCGCAGCTTCACGCTAAAAACTCAATTTAGCCAGGACGGTCACCCTATCACACACCCTGCAGGGGGGCCACATTAAAGGTAATGTCTCCCCCAGTTTAGCTCTCCTTCATTTCATTCTCCCATCTCTCCTTAATGAACTCCCACAGAATTACCAATTCTCAACGTGCTGTGTTTTTATGATTCTATTTGTTTATCCATCTCTGATTTCCTCCTCTTTCTCTTCACCGGGCGCAGCCTCTTTCATTTTATTGGCCACTGTTAGCGGTGGACGGGCATCGGGTGCTCGTGAACGGAGCCCGTTTTGAGATTAGCCGATTAGGTTGTTCATCACTCAGGGACCCCCGTCGAGCCGACGCTATTGGAGCGTCAGCCAAATCACAGCATCTCTGGAAGGCATTCCACTATAATTGAATGCACAATAATTTCCCCATTAATAAATCCGTCATATTGCAGCTTATGCATGAAATGTCCACATTATCGGTTGCATTTTGTTAATGTCTTGCTCCTCTCCAGTACATTCAATAGACAGTTGAATGGAGGAAGAGTGATGTAATGAGTGAGTGAGGAGAGTGGTAGGAGGGAAGAGGTTACCAATAGCATCTCCTATTTTATTTATCCCCATTTCTTTTCTTGGATGCAGAAGAAAATTAAAGAACATTTATCACGTGAAGCATTGCCAGGGTGAGTTGCCGTGGTGGTTGCCAGGCCAACAGTAACTGGCTGATTGGTTGACTGTCACTCTGAGGAGTTGATCTGTCCATTTTCTTTCTGGGGAATCTATTGCTCTTACTCTGTTATTTATTGAAGTGTGAGGATATTTAGAGGCTCCCGAGTGGCGCAGTGGTCTAAGGCACTGCATCTCAATGCAAGAGGAATGACTACAGCTCCTGGTTTGAATCCAGGCTGTATCACATCCGGCCATGATTGGTAGTCCCATAGAGCGGCGCACAATTGGCCCAGCTGGGTCCGGGTTTGGCCGGAGGTTACATTAATGAATAAAATATCTGACTCTGATATTCTGTACTGCTGATACTGCACATCAACCTGAATTCTGATCTCTTGCTTTTGTAGAATATGTCATATATTTACATACACACAAAACCTCTTTGTCTATCTCTCTTTATCTCACACATACACAAACACAGTCAAAATGTAAACAATGTATTTCGACCAACCTTTAAAACCAAAGGAAAAGCTGCACACTCTAGTAGCTTTGCTGCATTCATTTATTTTCCAATGTTTCAACAGCAAGCTGTCTTCCTCAGGGCTTCATTTCTAACAACCACAACAACAGGCATGATCTTGTATCTAGTGGTTCCCCAACTTTTTATGGTCCCGTACCCCTTCACACATTCAACCTCCAGCTGCGTACCCCCTCTAGCACCAGGGTCAGCGCACTCTCAAATGTTGCTTTTTGCTGTAATTGTAAGCCTGCAACACACACACACTATATTTATTAAACATAAGTTTGTGTGTGAGGTTTTGTCACAACCCGGCTCGTGGGAAGTGACAAAGAGCTCTTATACGACCAGGACACAAATAATAAAATAATAATAATAAATAATAAATAATTGTCCTCTTTATTTAACCATCTTACATATAAAACCTTATTCACAATTTCCGTTGAACAAATAATTCACCACAAGTTAATGAGAATGGTGTAGTTGAAAGGATGCACATAACTCTGTATTGTTGTATTGTAGAGAGTCTCAGTCTTAAATCATTTCCCACACACAGTCTGTGCCTGTACTTAGTTTTCATGCTAGTGAGGGCCGAGAATCCACTCTCACTTAGATATATGGTTGCAAAGAGCATCAGTGTCTTAACAGCCCCATTTGCCAAGGCAGGATACTCTGAGCGCAACCCAATCCAGCAATCTGGCAGTGGTTTCTGATTAATTTCAATTTTCATAGAACCGCTTGTTGCAATTTCGATGAGGCTCTCTTGTTCAGATATCGTAAGTGGACTGGAGGCATGGCATGAAAGGGATAATGACTCAAGTTTGTTTTTGGTCATCCATTTTGGGAAAGTACCTGCGTAATTGCTCACCCAACTCACTCAGGTGCTTCGCTATATCACATTTGACATTGTCCGTAAGCTTGAGTTAATTTGCACACAAAAATCATACAATTATGGAAAGACCTGTGTTGTCCTGTTAATGAAGACAGAGAAGAGCTCCATCTTCTAAATTATAAACTCAATTTTGTCCCACACATTGAATGTAGTTGCGGAGAATCCCTGCAGTCCTAGATTCAGATCATTCATGCGAGAGAAAACATCACCCAGATAAACAAGTTGTGTGAGAAACTCGTCATCATGCAAGTGTTCAGACAAGTGAAAATGATTGTCAGTAAAGAAAACTTTAAGCTCGTCTCTCAATTTAAAAAACGTGTCAAGACTTTGCCCCTTGATAACCAGTGCACTTCTTTATTTTGTAAAAGCATTACATGGTTGCTGCCCATATCATCGCATAGTTCAGAAGCCTTGCTTTAAGTTAACAATTTTCACTGTAGTGTCTAAAACATCTTTCAAGCTTTTCAGGAATTCCCTTGGCAGCAAGAGCCTCTCGGTGGATGCTGCAGTGTACCCAAGTGGTGTCGGGAGCAACTGCTTGCACGCGCGTCACCACTCCACTATGTCTTCCTGTCATGGCTAAAATGAGCAGCAGCTACGTTTTGCTACATACCATTAGTGGAATTTGCACGAGAGAGTAACAGTTAATATGATTGGATGTTAATTATTTTTCTAGGCTACCTGTATTTGACAATGTGGTGTTATTTTGCTGAATACTAGATGGTTTCATTTTATTTTTGGCAGTGAAACGAGGCTACTCAGGCGAGGAAAAATACCTCACCTAAATGTATAGCCCTGGTGGAACATATAAATAGACTGTTTGAAAATGAGAAGACGGCATCCCCAGTTTGGGAATACCTGCCATATACAATTTGTTTCCTTGGCATCTGTGTGTTGTAAACTGATACTGTGTCTTCAGGTTTGACAGACTGCCAATCTGATGGTGATTTATTCACATCATCAGACTGCACAGACTCTGTGATAATTGCTCGGAATTTTCCAAGAATAGACTTCCCATCAGATGAAAAAGTCAAACCAACAAGTGCGTGCGTGCGTGTGTGAGTGTGTGTGCGCGGCATCAGTGAGTGCATAAATGCAGCGTTTCCCAAACTCGGTCCTCGGGACCACAATGTATGCACATTTTGTTTTTTTGCCCTAACACTACACAGCTGATTCAAACAGCTGTGTAGTGTTAGGGCAAAAACCAAAACGTGCACCCCTTGGGGTCCTGAGGACCGAGTTTGGGAAACACTGCATTACTGTTATGCAAAGCTCAGGCTGGCTTGTAAACGGCTGGTTCAGGAAGGATGCACAAGGTGAAGGCCACCACCTATTAAAACACAAGGTGAAGGCCACCACCTATTAAAACACAAGGTGAAGGCCACCACCTATTAAAACACAAGGTGAAGGCCACCACCTATTAAAACACAAGGTGAATTCCACCACCTATTAAAACACAAGGTGAATGCCACCACCTATTAAAACGCAAGGTGAATGCCACCACCTATTAAAACACAAGGTGAATGCCAATACCTATTAAAACACAAGGTGAATGCCACCACCTATTATTAAAACACCAGGTTTCCAAAAAGAGTTGAAATAATTAATATAGAGCTGCTGGTTGCTTAATGCTCTTTAGACATAAAAACATTAATGTCACGTGTGTGTGTGTGTGTGTGTGTGTGTGTGTGTGTGTGTGTGTGTGTGTGTGTGTGTGTGTGTGTGTGTGTGTGTGTGTGTGTGTGTGTGTGCGTGTGTGCGTGTGCGTGTGTGTGTGTGTGTGTGTGCGCACGAGCATACACATGCATAAGTGTGAAGCTGTACAATGTGTACTGTCATTGAAATTAAGTGGTTGTGTGCTCTGAGATGAGTTTCAGTTAACACAGAACCTCACAGTACCTCAACCTAACATTCAATGCAGCGAAGAAAAACACTAAGCAAACACTTTCTATTCCTGAGACATTGGGAAATGTGTCTTATTTATCAAAACTCAACAAAACACGGTAGCATGGCCTCTTCGCCTTCACCTTATTTTAAAATTCTAGATATTAATGGTTCAATTAATAAAAATGCATAATCAGTACATTGATTTCCACATGCATAAAGTAATGATGACTATGAGACAGGACACATGGCCTATATTGCAAGTGTGCGTGTGTGTGTCTAAGTTCAGACCAGCTCTCTTTTCCGATGAAAACACCAGTCCCTTCCACGGATGACACTCAGAATGCAATGTAACCATTAATGAAAAAGTTAATGGGGCATTTTCTAACATATCAATTTGCATTTTTACAATTTGAGGCCACAAATGATGTCTGCCGAGCCAGGCCAATATTATTTTGCTCAGGGAAATAGTTCTAATGTGTTTTATGGACATCAAATATTGTGAATAATGATGCGTCCACAGAATGCAAATCAGATGACAGTTGATAGGCTGTGATCAACAGTGCCTGTATAAGAGCTTTTTCACACACACTGAAATGTTTGTAGCGAGATAGCACACATAACGTAGATTCACACACACGCTTACACAAACAGATATGTACATGAAAGCAAGCACACACAAACTTGTGTGTTTCATTACCATGCGTAGAGCCACCCCCTGCTGTACAATGTGTTGTCTGTTCTGAGTGTGTTTCTGCTCATCAGCATGATCTCACACACACTTGGCTAGAGAACTCTCTCTCTCTCTCTCTCTCTCTCTCTCTCTCTCTCTCTCTCTCTCCTCTCTCTCTCTCTCTCTCTCTCAAATAGGATCAGTAAACCTAAAGAATAGACAGTTAGAAGAGGTCTTGGGAGTGCAGTGTCAATATGAGTGTCTGATTTGCTTCCAGATGAGTACTCACTGCATCTCAGAACGTGATTATCAAACGCACACACACACACACACACACACACACACACACACACACACACACACACACACACACACACACACACACACACACACACACACACACACACACACACACACACACACACACACACACACACACACACACACACACCTCATCTCTAACACATTACTCACACCTCTCACACGTCTGTCTACAGGTGCCCACACGACAGCGTTACTTTCTGATACATTAAAGAGAAAATAGAATCCTTTTCTCAGTGGGATGTCGATTTACAACCAAGGGCTGAGAATCAGTGACGGTGAAGCCATTTTGTCACCCCTCCGTCCCCAGGGTGGAGGGCAGAGGGATTGGGCTTTCAAGGTGTAAATGTAAATGTAGCAACCATTTGCATGCGATGCATAAACACATTTTATGCACACACCCACACACATATACACCATACACACACATACCCACGCTGAGGATATTTAATCAGATGCTGCTCTCACCTGGGGGTTCAGGATGATGGTGTTGGTGTTTGTGTGAGAGAGATGACAATACTGGAGAGATACTAAATAAGGAGTAAAACTAGAGTCCAAATATCCTAATCCTTGGGGTGTTAAACTCAACGTAGGTCCATGATCATTTCTACACAGTTTTGATTTGGTTTTAGTCATTTTAATGTATTTTCCGTTTGTTTTCCACCCGCGGGCTGTATGTTTGACACCCCTGTCCTAATCCATTGGAACAGTTTATTAGAACAGTTAATAGATACTCCGAGATCATGTAACAACACCTTTTTCACATCTCTGAGTGTATCGTGGCATTCTCACTTTCATAACTTCAAATTGCTACTTATTCACTAGTGTGGTCATAGAGGCCACATGTATTATGCTACTTACTCCACATCAACAATTGCAAATGAAGTCACCCACAGTTTTCATTCTTTTTTCTTTTCTTTTCTTTTCTCCCACTCTTTCACTTTTACTTTGTCTCATTAAACCACTCTCTGTTTCCCTCCATTTTTCTCCTGTTTCCTCTGCTACCAGTGCGTTCTGAGTGCGATGGGCAATAACACAGCACGTTGTTAGCAAGTTAACGCTAACTGCTATGCTAATATCATTCATCAAAGAGACCAGATTGGGTTTGCTGTGATTCGGAGGATCCACTGGTTCCAGCGGTGCACAGGTATTTTTGCAAGGCCCCCAAGATGGCCAAACTAATGATGGAAAAAGAGTTTTTTTCAGCAAATTTCATGGGGCATGATCCAAAGATAATAGGTTTTCAGCCCCAACGACAATCCAATTACCATGCCAATCAAAGCCGACGGCATTCTGGCTAATTGTCAAATCTGTCTGTCAGTATAAAACAGTAACATGGTTTAAGTCCAATAAATCTTATTTAAAACCAGGCTCAAACTATTCCTGCCTTTTTTTTGGACCAACTTTATATTTATTACTTTTTTTAAATTAAATTGTTTTGAGGGGGGGGGGGTTACAGGTACAAAAACAATTAAAAAAATGCATACAAAGATAGCACCCACCTCAAGCCCCATCTGCCCACATCCTCCCTCCCCACCCGGATATCTTATTTCCCACCACTTCTCATCCAACCCTACAACTGAGGTTGCTTATCATTTCCCCTTCCATCCATCTCCTGACTCTCCCCTTGTATTTCCCCTGGTCCCAGTACCACCCCGTCCCAATGGGCCTGAAAGCAAAAAAAGTAACACAAGTCTAAATAAATATATTAACAGGGACTGTGAGATATTATTTGGATTATAATTAATTAATGGACATTTTTTTGTAGGATTGATTTCATTTTTTTGTTACAGAAAATCAAGTCTGAAATGTTTAAGTGGAAATGACAAACTTTAGAAGCCTTTTGAAACTTTGAAAACATTACAATTTTGCATTTCATGCTGTGCAGGAAAATTTGCATCAACATAATAGTGATCAAATTACAATCCCACATCTGTAATTGGTTTTGTATTGTGGGGGTTTAGCTGAGATTGTTCTTTATAGAGTCAAGTAGGTTTGTACAGGCCTCAATTGTTCCTTGACTAGCACCACGGATTCTACCAGTTAATAATTCTAATGTTATAATAATTGTAACTGTATCCACTGGTTAAATGGGAGAGAGTGAGGTGGTTGTCATCTTAGAGCCAAAAACAATTTTGCAGCAGTGCTGCCTGCCAGCAGTAATCTGTAATGATTCATTGAGAGATTCAATGGGCTATCATTGTCAAGAAACATAATATAGTAGATGCAACACATTCAATATTTAAATATATGCACTTCTAAATGAATTCTGCAACTTTGCCCAAGAAGCATTTAACTGCAGGGCACTCTCACATCAGATGAAGGAATCTGCCTTGCTCATTTAGGGAACACACGGAAGAGTTGGGAGTTGGGGCCAATTTCACAGTAAAACGTTTCCTTTTTGTTAAATACAGTCTGTGAACAAACTTAAAATATATAAATTGATGGTTCGGATTACAAGACGACAACGTCCTATTTTTCCATATTCTGTTCCAAGGATCCGCCCCTTTTTCCCCATTTCTACCTAAAATGACATACCCAAATCTAACTGCCTTTATCTAAATTGCACCTGGGCTGGCATAATACACTATGGCCTGAAGCTAGGGTATGCATATACTTGATACCATTTGAAATTAAACACTTTGTATTTTGTAAGAATGTTAAATTAATGTAGGAGAATATAACACATTAGATCTGGTAAAAGATTATACACTTTTTTTATACATTTTTTATATTTTTGTTACCATCATATTTGAAATGCAAGAGAAAGGCCATAATGTATTATGCCAGCCCAGGTGCAATTTAGATGTAGCAGTGTATTGGCAAAGTTTTAGACTGATCCAATGAACCATTGGATTTCTGTTCAAAATGTATCAAGACTGCCCAAAATGTGCCTAATTGGTTTATTAATACACTTAGGTTCATAACTGTGCACTCTCCTCAAACAATAGCATAGTATTATTTCACTCTAATCACTACTGTGAATTGGACAGTGCAGTTAGATTAACAATAATTTAAGCTTTCTGCCAATATCAGATATGTCCATGTCCTGTGACATGTTCTTGTTACTTACAACCTCATGCAAATCACATTAGCCTATGTTAGCTCAACCGACCCGAGGGGTCCACCTAAGCTCTAGAGTTTAATTAAGCCATTTTGCCACAACTTTGGAAGTTTGCTTGGAGTTATTGTCCAATTGGAAGACCCATTTGCGTCCAAGCTTTAACTTCCTGACTGATGTCCTGAGATGTTGCTTCAATATATCCACATAATTTTCCTACCTCATGATGCCAACTATTTTGTGAAGTGCACCAGCCTATCCTGCATCGAAGCACCCCCACAACATGATGCTGCCACCCCCGTGCTTCACGGTTGGGATGGTGTTCTATGGCTTGCAAGCACCCCCCCTTTTTCCTCGAACCATAATGATGGTCATTATGGCCAAAAGTTATATTTTTGTTTCATCAGACCAGAGGACATTTCTCCAAAAAGTATGATCTTTGTCCCCAAGTGCAGTTGTAAACCGTAGTCTGGCTTTTTTAATGGCGGTTTTGCAGCATTGGCTTCTTCCTTGTTGAGCGGTGTTTCAGGTTATGTCGATATTGTACTCGTTTTACTGTGGATATAGATACTTTTGTACCTGTTTCCTCCAGCATCTTCAAAAGGTCCTTGCTGTTCTTTTGGGATTGATTTCCACTTTTTGCTCCAAAGTACATTCATCTCTAGGTGACAGGATGCATCTCCTTCCTGAGCGGTATGACTGCTGCGTGGTCCCATTGTGTTTATGCCTATGTGCTGTTGTTTGTACATATGAATGTGGTACCTTCAGGAATTTGGAAATTGCTCCCAAGTATGACCCAGAATTGTGGCGGTCTACAATTTTATTCTGAGGTCTTGGTTGACTTCTTTTGATTTCCCCATGATGTCAAGCAAAGAGGCACTGAGTTTGAAGGTAGGGCTTGAAATACATCCACAGGTACACCTCCAACTGACTCAAATTATATCAAAGCCATGATACAATTTTCTGGAATTTTCCAAGCTGTTTAAAGAAACAGTCAACTTAGTGTATTTAAACTTCTGACTCACTGGAATTGTGATTAAGTGAATAATATAATAATAATAATAATATATCCCATTTAGCAGACGCTTTTGTCCAAAGTGACTTACAAGTCGGCTGGGGCCACTACTTTTGCATATGGGTGGCCCCAGTGGGAAACGAACCCACGACGCTTGGCGTTGCAAGCGCCATGCTCTACCGACTGAGCCACATTAATCTGTCTGTGAACAATTGTTGGTAAAATGACTTGTTTCATGCAGAAAGTCGATGTCCTATCCGACTTGCCAAAACTATAGTTTGTTAACAAGAAATTTGTGGAGTGGTTGAAAAACAAGTTTTAACCAGTTGGATATAGGGGGCGCTATTTACATTTTTGGATGAAAAACGTTCCCGTTTTAAACAAGATATGTTGTCACGAAAAGACGCTCGACTATGCATATAATTGACAGCTTTGGATAGAAAACACTCTGACGTTTCCAAAACTGCAAAGATATTGTCTGTGAGTGCCACAGAACTGATGTTACAGAAAAAACCCAGATAAATATCCGGAAGTGCCGCAATATCAGGAAGTGCCGCATTTTTTGAAACCGCCTCATGGCAATTACTTCTTATATGGCTGTGGAGGAGCTAGGAGTCAGCTTACGTTTTCCACGTTTTCCCCAAGGTGTCTGCAGCATTGTGACGTATTTGTAGGCATATCATTGGAAGATTGACCATAAGAAACTACATTTACCAAGTTGTCGCTAGGTGTCCTCCGTTGCAATTATTGTGTAATCTCCAGCTGCAGTACTTTTCCGTTTGCTACTGAGGAGAATCCCAACTGCCACGAATGATTTATCATCGAATAGATATGTGAAAAACACCTTGAGGATGATTCTAAACAACGTTTGCCATGTTTCTGTCGATATTATGGAGTTAATTTGGAAAAAAGTTTGGCGTTGTAGTGAATGAACTTTCGTTTTTTTTTTCTTCGCCAAAAGTAATGAACAAAACGGAGCGATTTCTCCTACACAAAGAATCTTTTTGGAAAAAATGAACATTTGCTTTCTAACTGAGTCTCCTCATTGAAAACATCCAAAGTTCTTCAAAGGTAAATGATTTTATTTGAATGATTTTCTTGTTTTTGTGAAAATGTTGCCTGCTGAATGCGATGCTTAATGCTATGCTAGGCTATCAATACTCTTACACAAATGCTTGTGTAGCTTTGGTTGAAAAGCATATTTTGAAAATCTGAGATGACAGTGTTGTTAACAAATGGCTAAGCTTGTGTTTCAATATATTTATTTCATTTCATTTGCGATTTTCATGAATAGAAAAAGTTGCGTTATGCTAATGCATTATAGTTGAAGTAATTTTCTGTCGATTTCTCAGCCAAGCAGGATGAACAAACGTGACGTTTTTCGCTTACAAAAATATTATTTTGGGAAAAAAGGAACATTTGCTATCTAACTGGGAGTCTCCTGAGTGAAAGCATCTGAAGTTCTTCAAAATGTAAATGATTTAATTTGGTTGCTTTTCTTATTTTTGTGAAAATGTTACCTGCTGCCAGCACAGCCTAGCATAGCATTATGCCATGCTAAACTTACACAAATGCTTGTCTAGCGTTGGCTGTAACGCATATTTTGAAAATCTGAGATGACAGTGTTGTTAACAAAAGGCTAAGCTTGTGTTTGAATATATTTATTTCATTTCATTTGCGATTTTCATGAATGTCACGCCTTGGTCTTAGTATTTTGTGTTTTAGTTAATTAGTTGGTCAGGCCAGGGTGTGACATGGGTTTATTGTTTGTTGTATTCTTAGTGGGTTTTTTTAGTTATTGGGATTGTAGCTGATTAGGGGTGTGTGTTACATAGGTTTGGCTGCCTGAGGCGGTTCTCAATCAGAGTCAGGTGATTCTCGTTGTCTCTGATTGGGAACCGTATTTAGGTAGCCTGGGTTTCTCTTTGTATTTCGTGGGTGATTGTTCCTGTCTCTGTGTTAGTGTTCACCAGTCAGGCTGTAATAGGTTTCACATTCCGTTTTGTTGTTTTGTATTTATTAGTTATTTCATGTATAGTTTCGTTATTTGTTTCACTAATAAACATGAGTAACCAACACGCTGCATTTCGGTCCGAATCTCTTTCGACAAACGAAGAACGTCGTTACAATGAATAGGAAACGTTGCGTTATGGTAATGCGCTTGAGGCTTTCATTCCGCTCCCGGATACGGGATTGCTCGTCGCTAGAGGTTAACTTCTTGAAACTCCCCATCCCGGATCCGGGATCGTGACTAAAGCCTCAGGCTCATTAGCATAATGCAACGTTAACGATTTCTGAAAATCGCAAATAAAATGAAAATAATGCACCTGCTCTCAAGCTTAGACTTTTCTTAACAACACTGTCATCTCAGATTTTCAAAATATGCTTTTGAACCATAGCAATTGACTAATCTGTGTAAGAGTATGCTAAGCTAGCTTAGCATTTTGAGTAGCATTTAGCACGCAACATTTTCACAAAAACCAGATAACCAAATAAATAAAATCATTTACCTTTGAAGAGCTTCGGATGTTTTCAATGAGGAGACTCTCAGTTACATACCAAATGCGCAGTTTTTCCTGAAAGCGTCTGTGTGTAGGAGAAATCGCTCCGTTTTGTACATCACATTTGGCTACCGAAACGAACAGAAAATTCAGTCACCTACAACGTCAAACTTTTTCCGAATTAACTCCATAATATCGACCGAAACATGGCAAACGTTGTTTGGAATCAATCCTCAAGGTGTTTTTTCACATATCTCTTCATTGATATATCGTTCGTGGAAGCCTGCATTCTTCTCTAAATTCCATGGAAAAATACTTGCAGCTGACTTTTGCGCACCAATTTCGTCGCAGGACACCGGGCGGACACCTGGTAAATGTGGTCTCTTATGGTCAATCTTCCAATGATCTGCCTACAAATACGTCACAATGCTGCAGACACCTTGGGGAAACGACAGAAAGGGCAGACTTACTCCTCTCGCATTCACAGCCATATAAGGAGACAATGGAAAACAGAGCCTCAAAAATCCTGCTCATTTCCTGGATGCCGTCTCATCTTGGTTTTGTCTGAAGCTCACGTTCTAGGGCACGCACAGAAAATATCTTTGCAGTTCTGGAAACGTCAGAGTATTTTCTTTCCAAAGCTACCAATTATATGCATAGTCGAGCATCTTTTTGTGACAAAATATCTTGTTTAAAACGGGAACGTTTTTCATCCAAAAATGAAATTGCGCCCCTAGAGTTTCAACAGGTTAATAACTCCAACATAAATGTATGTAAGCTTCCATCTTCAACCGTATATCTGGGGAAGGGTATAAAACAATTTCCAGAGGTTTGAAAGCTTCCAAGAGCACAGTGTTCTCCATCTTTGAGAAACTGAAAAAATATGGAACTACCCAGACTCTGCCTCGAGCTGGCTGTCCAACCAAACTGAGCAACCGGGCATGAAGGACCTTGTCAGGGAGGTGACCAAGAACCCAATGACTACTCTGACAGAACTACAGAGTTCCTTGGCTGAGATGGGAGAACCTGCCAGAAGGAGAACATTCTCTACAGCACTTCACAAATCTGGGCTTTATGGGAGATTGGCTGGATTGAAGCCACTACTGAGGAAAAGGCACATGACAGCAAATCTGGAGTTTGAAAAAATCCACGTGAAATACTCTGAGAGCATGATGCAAAAGATCCTGTGGTCTGATGAATCAAAATGTTAACTCTGGCCTGATTTCAAAGTGCTATGTCTGGAGAAACCAGGCACAGCTCATCACCTGTTTAACACCATTCCTACCGTGAAGCATGGTGGTGGCAGCATCATGGGCAGAGACTGGGCAGAGACTGGGCAGAGACTGGGAGAATGGTAAGGATTGAGGAACAAGAAACGGAGCCAAATACAGGCAAATCCTTAACGAGATCCTGATTCAGAGTGCAAACAACCTTAGACTTGGGACAAAGATTGGCGTTCCAACAGGACAATGACCCAAAAGCATACAGCCAAGGCAATACTGGAATGGCTTCAGAACAAAAATGCGAATGTCCTTGAGAATAAGTCAAGGGATATGAATACTTTCTGAAGGCAATGTATGTTGCTCTAACATACACAGATACATTAAAAGAGGTGCTTTTGAATTGCAAAGCTTTGCTGAGATGAGGGGTTTTGCAATTCATTCCCATGTCTGTCCTGGTATGAGCTTGATTTAAATAAGCTTTAACTCTGTCATAGAAACCTAAAAAGAGCTCACACCGAGACTCCCATATATAGAAGTATATCCCAACACACATCCACACATCCACACACACACCAACAAACAAAAAAGCAGCATCAATAACACAAATGATTAAACATTCATGGCATTTTCAGTGGAACATCTGCTCTATGTGGGGCTGTAGCCTGAGGGACTGGGTGAATCAAGAGGATTTCTCACAGAGAAGCTCAAGAAAGCAATAAGATGGTAAGAAGACAGCAGGAGATTTACACACACACACACACACACACACACACACACACACACACACACACACACACACACACACACACACACACACACACACACACACACACACACACACACACACACACACACACACATACATGGTAAACACAAACAGATAAGCTACACAAAATCACAAACACACACAGACATACAAAACAAAGACTGAAAGTGTGTGCGTGTGTTGTGTGACTTTCTACGCTGCTAGCAAGCTAAACAGCTAAACTTAGGTATTGTCACCTTGTATTCTTTATTTTGTCCTTCATAATTGGAGACTAGTTCAACCATTTGGAGACTGATTCGATGTCTAGAGTTATATAATGAGTCAATATTCGACATGAATCAATCAAGTACTGGGGGAACAGAAACAGAACAGAAACCAGCAGTTCTGCGGACCACAAGGCCTGGAGTTCACCAGCCCTAATCTAGAGAGACTTGGCACAGTGAGTTTGGCCCGAAAGGAAGTGAGGCTTGTTTCTTTCCACTTCACCTTGCCGAGCCCACCCACTAAACCGCTCGACACACACACCCAACTGACCAGCCAGATTAACCACACACACCTTCTGTTGAGAAAACATCCGTCTCCATTTTGTGAAGGAATATTAGGCCTAATAAATGTAGTTATGAGGCTTGGTTTAGGTATCCAGAGCATTCAACTCCCCACTGAGAGCCCACAATGCACTAGTCAGTCCGAATCTCTACACCAAGGTCAAATCATAACTTGAGATCTGCTCTCATAGCTCAATGCTTGGGATGTAATTTTGGGTAGGGAACAAATTGTTTAATCACAGTACATAACCACTATAACGGTGTTGTCCCTAATGTGCAGTTTTTATTTTTTTACCATGTTGAATGAGCCCTTAATCTCTAAACCCTGCTATGTCCTTGAGTTATGACCACGAGGAAGCACGCAGCTTGGTGAGAACAGTCCTATGAATTATATCAATTCATAAAGTTGCTCATGTCCAGATTTCATTAGCCACACATTAGCTGCCTTTTTATGTTTATTACCAATGTGATATAATCTATAAATAACGGTTTAGTGAGCGCGGAAGCTCGGCTGGACATCGGGCTTTAATGGTAAGGAGATACATCATTAAAATTGACAATGGGTAATAGCAAGCCATGGGTCAATGGCTACAAATTACAGCAGCACAATTACAACCCATCATTTCTGTTGGTCCAGAGCATTCGCAACTGTGGTGAAAATGATTCAAATTTGAATGTGACAGAAAATACACCCAAACAGCTCTTTGGAACCTCACACTAACCCTGTAACTCCCTGAATGTACAGTGCCTTGCAAAAGTATTCATCCCCCTTGGCATTTTTACTATTTTGTTGCATTACAAACTGAAATTTAAATTATTTTCATTTGTATGTCATGTAATGGATATATACAAATTAGTCTAAATTGGTGAGAGAAAAAAAACTTATTTAAAAAAAAAATGGAAAAGTGGTGCATGCATATGTATTCACCTGTAAGAGGTGCATACTGGCGGCAGAGAAGTCGAGCACAGGAGAACAAAAACTGTGTTACAACGGCACCGTTTAGTAATAAAAATTACATTAAACATAATCAAATACAATGGGTACAAAACCCGTCACACACCAGATATAACTTGCACAAGCACTTACAATAAACAATTCCGGATAAGGACATGGGGGGAACAGAGGGTTAAATACTCAATATGTAATGATGGAATAGAAACCAGGTGTGTGGAAAGACAAGAGAAAACAAATGGAAAATGAAAAGTGGATAAACGATGGCTAGAAGACCGGCGACGCCAACCGCTGAACGCCGCCCGAAAAAGGAGAGGAACCAACTTCGGTGGATGTCTTGACATCACCCCATATGCTATGAATCGCCCTAAATACGATCTGGTGCAACCAATTACCTTCAGAAGTCACACAGTTAGTTAGATTGCACACAGGCAGACTTTATTTAAGTGGCACATGATGCAAGTATATATCCACCTGTTCTGAAAGGCCCCAGATTCTGCAACACCATTAAGCAAGGGGCACCACCAAGCAATCGGCACCATGAAAACCAAGGCGCTCTCCAAACAGGTCAGCGACAAAGTTGTGGACAAGTACAGATCAAAAAAAAAATCTGAAACTTTGAACAGCCCACAGAGCACCGTTAAATCTATTATTCGAAAATTGAAACACTATGGCACCACAATCTCATGGACCAGGCAAGGAGGGCATTAATCAGGGAGGCAACAAAGATAACCCTGGAAGAGCTGCAAAGCTCAACAACGGAGATTGGAGTATCTGTCCATAGGACCACTTTAAGCCATACACTCCACAGAGCTGGGCTTTACGGAAGAGTGACCAGAAAAAAACCATTGCTTAAACAAAAAAATAAGCAAACACATTTGGTATTCTTAAAAGGGCATGTGGGAGACTCCCCAAACATATGGAAGAAGATACTCTGGTCAGATGAGACTAAAATTGAGCCTTCGCCTTGCTGGCCAAAAAGCTATGTCTTGCACAAACCCAACACCTCTTATCACCCCAGGAACACCATCCCCATGTTTTTCATCGGCAGGGACTGGGAAACTGGTCAGAATTGAAGAAATGATGGATTGAGCTACATACAGCGAGAGTGTGAGAAACCTGTTTGTCTTCCGGAGATTTGAGACTGGGACAGAGGTTCACCTTCTAGCAGGACAATGACCCTAAGCATACTGCTAAAGCAACACTCAAGTAGTTTAAGGGGAAACATATAAATCTCTTGGAATAGCCTAGTCAAAGCCCAGACCTCAATCCAATTGAGAATCTGTGTTATGACTTAATGATTGCTGTACACCCGCAGAACCCATCCAACTTGAAGGAGCTGGAGCAGTTTTGCTTTGAATAATGGGCAGAAATCCCAGTGGTTAGCTGTGCCAAGCTTATAGAGACATACCCCAAGAGACTTGCAGCTGTAATTGCTGAAAAAGGTGGCTCTATAAATGATTGACTCTTGGGGTGAATAGTTATGCACGCTTAAGTTTGAATATTTTTTGTCTTATTTCTTGTTTGTTTCACAATAAACATATTTTGATTATTTAAAGTGGTAGGCATGTTGTGTAAATCAAATCATACAAACCCCCCAAAAAACTAGTTTATTTCCAGGTTGTAAGGCAGCAAAATAGGAAAAATTCCAAGGAGGTGAATAGTTTCTCAAGTCACTGTAGCTATATCAATGCCCTTTTGTCATCTTAATACCATATGGAATGGATAAAGCCCAGATACTTAGTCCAAATGGGCATTTTCCAATAATTTCTCATATTAAAATAAATTGTCATGTACGCAGTAATGTGACAAATCAATCACACTGCTTTATTTGGACATATATCAAAGCCCTCTACATAGAAGGCTTTGGCCTTAGCAGAGAAGATCATGAGACATCAATGTTATTTTTATGTTTTCTGCCAATTACAGAAGCGCTCAAGGATTGTGTCATAGAAGATAAAAGGGCCAAATCTGCACCCCCACACACATTGGAATACTGTATGTGAAGTATAGAGGACCCAGATTCTTGGAACTGTGAGACCTCATGTGTCGTTGATACACACACACAGACACACACACACACACACAGACACACACACACACACACACACACACACACACACACACACACACACACACACACACACACACACACACACACACACACACACACACACACACACACACACACACACACACACACACACACACACACACACACACACACACACACACACACACACACACACACACACACAGACACACAGAGACACAGACACAGACACACACGTTGAGCAACAGGACAAGAGGGGCCAGCATTATTATTTTTTCCTTTATTTAAGTAGGCAAGTCAGTTAAGAAATCTTATTTTCAGTGATGGCCTAGGAACAATGGGTTAACCACGTTGTTCAGGGGCAGAATGACAGATTTTTTTTTTTACCTTGTTAGCTCAGGGTTTCAAACTTGCAACCTCTCGGTTACTAGTCCAACGCTCTAAGCAGGTAGCACCTGCTACCTGCCGCATCACATTGATGTGATTAACTCCCAATCGCTGAGCGTGTGCCCAAGAATTAACAGCTTTGCAGTGAAATTTGCCCCACACCCCAAGCCCCTGTCTCCTGCCTTCTAAATATTAGTCTAATCGCAAATACATAGTGTAGCTTCAGGGAGAGAGGGAGGGGTTAGAGAGAGACAGAGATAAGCCAAGAGGATAAGCTAACATAAATTAATAACCTTGATGGAGATCTGCCTGTTTAACATCATTTCACTGGGAAAGTACCCTGACCGTAAAATCATACTCTTCATCTTGTTTATTTTCAACAATGGGAAATAACATTGTTCTATTTACTACTTAACCTCTGTTTATTTTGATGCCTGTCGCCATCCAAATAAACCAGCCAGAGGACCAGCCAGAGTAGGCCTTGGATATAAGGGTACAAATACACACACACGCACGCACACAAGCATATATACACACACACACACACACACACACACACACACACACACGCACGCACGCACGCACGCACGCACGCACACACACACACACACACACACACACACACACACACACACACACACGCACACACACACACGCACACACACACACGCACACGCACACGCACACGCACGCACATGCACCCACACGCACACGCACACACACACTTTGATGTAAAATAGCTCATCAGAGGCATTTGCACCCATAAGCCTTTTCCGGAGTTCCAGGAAGAGGGGAGGAGAGAAGAGGGAATGTTAACTGTGATGGTAACCAACGGTAACCAACCACGGGGGACTTGGCATTCTGCCGGGCTCACCTCAGAACAGCTGGCTGTTAAACGGCTAGGCACAGAGACATGCTTAAAGGAAGGAATTAAAACAAGCTCTCTAATGACCACGTTGGAGTTTAGCTTCCTCTGTCCATGTACCTCTGATAGATAGAAACAAACACGTGCAGAAATGGATTCAAAATGGAAAATCAACCCTGATTGCTGAGTGTGTAACTGTGCATACATGCGTGTGTGTGTGTGTTGGGGGGTGGGGGGGGTGGAGAAAGAGCAAGGTTGAGGACAAGGTCAAGAGAGAATGATTATCTGAAAGTTAATGACCGCAATGAATAGAGGGCCACTCTCTTTGTTGATTTCCACATTGAAACTACTATTCTTTCACCATAAAACAACGTCTACTCCAGCTTTTCCTGCATTGTGTAGCTGAATTTAGTTCTTCCTGGAATATGGACGTGAACTGGGGCAAGGCAGCCTAATTTAGTAATTGACCAATCCGGCAATTCCGTTTACCTTAGGGAACAAGGGCTTTTACACAGGAAATAGTTATCTATTTTGAGAATATGGATTGCTAGAAATATCATTAGTATTTGTAAGCTTCCAATAGGTAAAGACGAAATAAAGAAATAAGGAAATGTTGAACAGTTGTCTGAATAGCTGGTTTTCTCTATGAACATTCACTGTTGATCTGGTTTTGTATTGTTTTGGGCCTATACATATGGTATGTGAAAAATTCAAGTTATTATGTTTTTGTGCTTTTGATAATGCCTTCTAAATGGTCCTTGAGTGGATAAATAAAGTTGTATTGTATCGAGAATATCATCTCCATTTTGTTTCTCATTCACCAAGACGATACCATCCATCTTCAAATCATAATGTATTCTTCTTTGTGATTGGCTGGAGGATTGGCTACGGAATACAGCAATTCCTTTGCATAGTTCTCTATATTTCACACTACTGTCCATATGTTTCCATTTGGGCCACATTTCTGTCTTTGTTTGATAAAAGAGAGAGTTGATGTAATTACATATGCATTATGCCATGGATAAATGAATAAATTACTGATTAAAAGAACAACTATCTTTTCTACCCCCCCAAAAATAAATATATATTTCATTAGGAAATGATTTGCTGCAGTTACAGTAACATTTTCTGAAAAAGTACTTTATTAAAGAATGTCTCTCTGTCTATCCCCTTGCTGACAAGGTACAAATCTGTCGTTCTGCCCCTGAACAGGCAGTTAACACACTGTTCCTAGGCCATCATTGAATATAAGAATTTGTTCTTAACTGACTTGCCTAGTTAAATAAAGGTAAAATTAAAAAATTAAAAATTCAAATTCAACTGAACGATCCTACAGTTGTGATGTATGTAAACAGGATGTACCCACAATGTGACTGCTGCCTATGTAACTACAGTACCATCCTCACTTCATTTAAAGCAGGACCAAGCAATGCATACTTCCTTCCATAAGCTATTGTCCTCCTTTCTAAGACAAGCATAGCTATTAAAAGAGAACATGAATTAACACTAATGCTATTTAGTCTTTATCAAACAGAGAAGTCTTAAAGCAAGAACCATTCAGGTGGAAATTACCTTAAATGTCAATTAACAAATTATCTTAGGTTTGCTATTCAAATTACCATTGGTCTTAGATAATAATAATTATAATAATTATATATATATATATTTGTAATAGTCTGACATCTCTCCCTTTAGACCATTACAGAGTGATTTTTGAGGTATTATATTCATGAGGGGTTTCAGTAATTGGATTAAATTGGTTCCAGAATGTAGCAATTTATATTATAATATCCCATTACTTCTAATACTGTTCTTAATTAATTAGCCTTTTTTTCTTCTGATATGCGTAAGTTGGCTCACGAGGAGACCAGTTTGAGTTTCTATAGTGTCTCCACTAAGTGCTGGTGTCACACAGACACTCCTGGACACAGAAGCAAAAACCATACCCATTCTAACAAGCACACACTTTCTATCTCCTTACCGGTTTATGTACACACTGGTAATAGCCTGCTTATAAAGCTAGGTCATGGATGGAGAGTTCTTAAAGCACACATATACATTTCTATTCTGTTCCATCTTATCACACACTGCCGCCAAGAGCACAGAGACAGGTTGGTGGTGTCATGGGAGGTGTGTGTCCGCGTGTGTGCGTGTGTGTGTGTGTGTGTGTGTGTGTGTGTGTGTGTGTGTGTGTGTGTGTGTACGTGTGTGTGTGTGTGTGTGTGTGTGTGTGTGTGTCATGGGAAGATGGAGCTAGTGTGTTGGTGGAATGAGCAAAGTTCAATATCAATAGCATCATCATCATCATCATCATCACTACCTGTCATTCTTCCAACTCCTTAGTATGATTTGCTTTTAATATGTGAAAGTAATTACCACAAGTTCATCACAATTTTCATATGCAAAAATGTATACTGTTATGTGATGCCTGCAGACTAAAAGTCAACGCTGTGTGTGGGTGGTGTAGGAGAGTGTGTGTGCTAGTTTGCACCTCTATATCACATTTACAGTGAATGTGGAAATGTGTGTGTGTGTGTGTGAGTGAGTGAATGTTTAGCATGTAGAAAAAACTGAAAGATCAAAGAGCAAGAAAGGTAATATTCTCCTACGAAGATTATTGGAAGTAGATAAAGTTGCTAAATATATAAATAAAATGCATCATGTGCCAGTGTGTATAATTACTTTTGTTTTCAAATGTGACGCTCATGAATAATTACCTATAGCCATCTAACAAGCTGCCACCTCAAACATAATCTCAATATTTAATAAAGCAGCACAATGACGCCAGTGCTGTTCTTAGAAGAATGCTGTGAAGGCACCAGAACAAAGGCTGTATGTCTCTTTCATACCTGGTGACTGGCCGTGTAATGACACATGGCAGAAGGTAACGTGTTTACTCAAAGTTTTGCTTCAACTTTGCAAACAGAAAAATTATATTTTTAGTCAGTCAATTGAAGAAGCCAATTGGAATTCCAATTTAGAAATGTAAAAGTCCTGCTTGAGAATAAATGGCAAGTTGCAATTAAAAAAATATATAGTATCGGAAAATCTCTTGTGACTGAATTAAAATGGAATTCACCTCAACCGTGAACACCAGATGCCACTCCTGAACACCAGATGTAGCATAACACTAGCCTAGGTTAGCATAGCTTAGCATAGATGCTCCCTCCCAAAGCTACTTTCCCACCACAAGTGGGACTCTTCCCTATAGTTGGGAGACAGATCTTTGGGTTCTTTGGATTCTTCGATATCCATGTGAAAAGTGGCATCCGATAGATGGAACAGAGGAGCGTCCATATTAGCCACAACGAGAGGTGGGAGGAGGCTAATTTGGATGCTGAGCCTGAGAGCTCTATTCTCTATACGCACATGTGTGTATATTTAATGATGGAGCAAACGTTTTGCTTCCACCTCACTCTGCAGCAACAACACATTAAAGTGACTGTCAACCTCCACTATCCTATCCCTATGGTCAGCTTGTGCGAGTGTGTGTTGTAACGATATGCCACGTGCAAAGCTACATGCACAGATTCACTTGTAAGTTGCCATAGGCAATTGAACAAGCTTATCTTGATGCACACAAATAAACAATCATCATGCACTCTACATTCATGTTATTCAAATCTACTTCACAGCTACAGCCCTTCTAAACAAAGCAGTCTAGCTATTGCTGGCTAACATCTTAATTTCACAGAACATGTCTCTCCCCTAGCCAGTTAGCAGTGGTCTGAGACAAAGTTAAATATTCACGGAGAGTCGTCATGTCTCACCTTGAGTAATGTGGTTGTATTCTTGGGGCTTGTGCAATCGCTCGTCCACCAGATGGAGTGGTGTAAGGTTTTCACACCGGAGTAGCCTAGCCGCTCACAGGAACATGACACGGCGAGCCTGAAAACTTGGCCGCCGGCAAAGAGACGATGAGATGGAGGCAGAGGGGACATGGGGGCTAACGATGAACAGAGTCCATGAATACTTCACCTCCACCGTATCACTTTATTCCCCCCCCCTCTCTCTCTCTCTCTCTCTCTCTCTCTCTCTCTCTCTCTCTCACTCTCTCTCCTAACCTAACCTGTTCATCACCTCTGTCGCTTGCCATATGGGACAGAGCCAATGATAGTAAACAGTGCCATATCCATCGGCAATGGGTCGTTATCAAATGAGTTTGTTTTCTTTTCGCCGGGGTCACCATAGCAGCTGGAGCCTCCGCTAATTTCTATAGGTACAATTAGACATCTGTCCAGTGAAATAGATTTATTTGAATGGTGCTCCCAGCTATAAAGGAGAGAGATTCGATTTTGTGTGAAAAGGATAAACAGAAATACCTCCGGTTAATTTTACGTCTTAGGCAACAACAAAATTTACAAGTAAAAGGAAAAACACAGTTCCACTTGCCTTCTCAAAGTGATGGAGAGTGAGGAATGATGATGAGACAGCCTAGAGGGAGGAAATCAGAGACCTGCCAGTGTAGCACCAGGACAACAACCCCCCCTCAATGTCAGCAAGCCCAAGGTTCTGATCATCTCCTTCAACCAACAGGGGCGGGTGCACACCCTCATCCACATCGATGGGGCCGCAGTGGAGAGGGTAAGAGCTTCAAGTGGTGCTGACGGTCCAGTGCATCACTTAGGGTGTCTAAGAAAGGACCAAAAAATTGAGTGGTCTTCATAAATCCGGCAGACGGTACCGGTGCATCAAGGCTCAGACCATCTCCTTAACAGCTTCTTTCCCCTGGCCATGAGACTGTTAAATGGCTCACAACTAATGCTCCCCCTCACACCTAATGTAGGCTGAAGCTAAAATTATAATTGATTTGATTTATTACTACCACTTCGCTGCTGTTTATTGATTATTGATTGCCATTATCATTAGTATCTATTTCATCCTGCAACTATTCACAATTTATTCTGCTACTGGTCACTATTACTCCTATTTACATGTACAGTACCAGTCAAAAATTTGGGCACACCCACTCATTCAAGGGTTTTTCTTTATTTGAACTATTTTCTACATTGTAGAATAGTAGTGAATATATCAAACTATGAAACAACACATATGGAATCATGTAGTAACCAAAAAAGTGTTAAACAAATCTAAATATGATATATTTGAGATGCTTTGAAGTAGCCACCCTGTGCCTTTATGACAGCTTCGCACACTGTTGGCATTCTCTCAACTAGCTTCATGAGGTAGTCATCTGGAATGTATTTCAATTAACGGGTGTGCCTTGTTCAAAGTTAATTTGTAGAATTTCTTTCCATAATAATGCGTTTGAGCCATTCAGTTTTGTTGTGACAAGGTAAAGAAAATAGCCCTATTTGGTAAAGACCAAGTCCATATAATGGCAAGAACAGCTCAAATAAGCAAAGAGAAACGACAGTCCATTTTACTTTAAAACATGAAGGTCAGTCAATACGGAAAATTTCAAGAACTTTGAAAGTTTATTCAAGTTCAGTCGCAAAAAAACATCAAGTGCTGTAACGTCATTCTTCCTCCTTTTCTGAGGAGGAGTAGCGAGAAGGATCGGAGGACTAACGCGCAGCGTGGTAAGTGTTCATATCGTTTATTTTAAGATATAAACTGAACACTATGAAAATACAAAACAATAAACATGAAACGAACGAAACCGAAACAGTACCGTGTGGCAACAAACACACACACGGAAAAAAAACACCCACAACTCAAAAGTGAAACCCAGGCTACCTAAGTATGATTGTCAATCAGAGACAACTAACGACACCTGCCTCTGATTGAGAACCATACTAGGCTGAACTCAAAACCCCAACATAAAAAAAAACACACATAGACTGCCCACCCCAACTCACGCCCTGACCAAACTAAATAAAGACAAAACAAAGGAAATAAAGGTCAGAAAGTGACAAGTGCTATGATGTAACTGGCTCTCATGAGGACCGCCACAGGAAAGGAAGACCCAGAGTTACCTTTGCTGCAGAGGATAAGTTCAAGAGTAACCTGCTTCAGAAATTGCAGCCCAAATAAATGCTGCACAGAGGTCAAGTAACAGACACATCTCAACATCAACTGTTCAGAGGAGACTGCTTGGGCCAAGAAACATGAGCAATGGACATAAGACCGGTGGAAATCTGTCCTTTGGTCTGATGAGTCCAAACCACCGTGTCTTTGTGAGACACAGAGTAGGTGAACAGATGATCTCTGCATGTGTGGTTCCCCCCGTGAAGCGTAGAGGAGGATGTGTGATGGTGTAGGGGTGCTTTGTGTTGACACTGTGTGTGATTTATTTAGATTTCAAGGCACACTTAACTAGCATGGCTACCACAGCATTCTGCAGCTTTTCGCCATCCCATCTGGTTTGGGCTTAGTGAGACTATTATTTGTTTTCAACTGGACAATGACCCAAAACACACCTCCAGGCTGTGTAAGGGCTATTTGACCCAGCTGGAGAGTGATGGTGCTGCATCATGTGACCTTGCCTCCACAATCACCTGACCTCAAGCAATTGAGATGGTTTGGGTTGAGTTGGACTGAAGGAAAGCAGCCAACAAGTGCTCAGCATATGAGCAAGTGCTCAGCAAACTCCTTCAAAGACTGTTGGAAAAACATTTCTCATGAAGCTGGTTGAGAGAATGGCAACAGTGTGCAAAGCTGTTATCAAGGCAAAAGGTGGCAACTTTGAAGAAACTCAAAATTGTTTAACACTTTTTTTGGTTAGTAAATTATTACATATTTGTTTTTTCATAGTTTTGATGTCTTCACTATTATCCCAGAATGTAGAAAATAGTATAAATAACGAAATACCCTTGAATGAGTAGGTGTGTCCAAACTTCTCACTGGTACTGTATAGATATATTACTTTTATTATCATTATTAGTTATAC
The DNA here is from genome assembly GCF_036934945.1 of Oncorhynchus masou masou. Lineage (NCBI taxonomy): Eukaryota > Metazoa > Chordata > Actinopteri > Salmoniformes > Salmonidae > Oncorhynchus > Oncorhynchus masou. The sequence goes on from NC_088235.1 coordinate 54,904,147, forward strand.
TATTTTGACATTTATTACCAAACTGTTAGGTAGAGCTTGCAAGTTAAGCATTCCAGTGTGCTTGTGCATGTGACAATAAAAACTTGAACTTGAACTGTGTGTGTAACAATAGTATATTGTGGTGTATGAATAGAATAGCTGCATGGCAGCATAGATGCATGTCATGGCAATGCATTATAGTACGGATTTGAATTGTTGTTGGGTGTACTGCACCCAGGGCTAACTTAAAAAAAAAATCAAATAACCACCTTGTCTAGCTCTTTTGAACCTTGTATTACCTGACTGTCATCATCCCAAGGATTCTGGAGTAACATGGTTTTAGGGGTGATTTGTCACTTTTGAGGTTTGTTTTTCTTTTCTCCTCAGAACCATATTCAATCAGAAACGTCAACATGTGATTCATCTGCAGAGACAGGACTCCAGCGTTGTCATTGCCTGTGTGTTAGTACACCGCTGTGATTTACACGTGTTAGAAATGTGTCTCAGCTTGACACGCTCTTATATAGACAGAAACACAATGTAAAGGCGACGAGGAAAGAGCCCAAGATGCTTAACGAGAGAAAGACACCCCCCTCGTGCCAGCCTGACACAGTTTCAACTTCTGCTGCTCAACGGTACAGGAATAAAAAATGGGACTTATTCCATCTTCAGATTGCTTAACCCCCCCCCCCCCCCATTCACATTCATCATGTTCATTTGATATTCAGAAATAAATGTACCAGAAAAAGAATAATGCGCCCCCTGTACGAGAATGTTCATTACCGATACATTTACATGGGATTTGCGTTTCAAACGGACATCTCTTTTGTAATGTTTTTTCCCCCCACAATTGGGGAGAAAATGGAACTGTTCAAATGAACTATCGGTGAGCAGTGATGCATAGTAGTATCTTTCTATCATCTCTGTCACACGTCACTCTATGAAGACAATTTGGTCGTCAACAACTGTCTCTATTCACAAGACTGTTCTATTCTATAACATCTGTCATATTTTTTTTTTTACATTGCGCCATAATACTATCTACGACACATATCCATTACACTCACAACTGAATTATCCAAGAGGCACAACAAATCCAAGATACAGTATAGAACATATTTCTAATACTTGGATGAAAAGTAGCTTGGATATTATATGAACATACTGTTGAAGTCGGAAGTTTACATACACCTTAGCAAAATACATTTAAACTCATTTTTCATCACATTCTCTGTGGGTCAGGAGATTACATACACTCATTTAGGATTTGGTAGCATTGCCATTAAATTATTTAACTTGGGTCAAACGTTTCGGGTAGCCTCCCACAAGGTGAGTCAGTTTTGTAGGCCTCTGTGCTCGCACATGCTTTTTCAGTTCTGCCCACAAATATTCTATAGGATTGAGGTCAGGGCTTTGTGTTGGCCACTCCAATACTTTGACTTTGTTGTACTTAAGCCATTTTGCCACAACTTTGGAAGTATGCTTGGGGTCATTGTTCATTTGGAAGACCCATTTGCGACCAAGCTAAACCTTCCTGACTAATGTCTTGAGATGTTGCTTCAATATATCCACATTATTTTCCGTCCTCATGATGCCATCTATTTTGTAAAGTGCACCAGTCCCTCCTGTAGCAAAGTACCTTTTGCCTGAGCAATAATATTCAATATCATAGCAATAAATCCAACTCCCTCAGTCAATCGCCTTCTTCTATATGTATAAAAGTACAGAGTGGTAGCTTGATGATCACATTCAATCTGGAGGCTATCATGTAAATAGCCGGCCATCTTGGGAAGGTGATATGCAAAACAGCCCTCTCCTCCCTGTCAGGAACCGTGGAACAACGACATTAATGGAATCCTAAAAGTGGGAATTACTGCCCTTATCTGGCACAACGTTCTGAGGAGGGACAGTACAGGCCCTAGGGGAATCTCAATATGAAGCCATTCGGCTGGTTAAAAACACGCTAAGCTCTGCCTACCAAAGTGAAGCGTAATTTCCTTTGATTTTCGGGGATGTATTACCACATAAGTATATATATAATACATAATATATATATATATATATATATATATATATATATATATATATATATATATATATTTTACCCTACTGGACATAACAACATGTGTGAATAAATGTGCATGTAGTTTTATGGCAGCAAAAACCTGATCATTTGAACTCAGTTACATTCATTCAACAGGGATTTGATGTTAGTTAGCCTTGGCCCACTTAATAGCACATTGAAATAAACAATGATGAAGCTAATGATAATTAGCCCACAGAACAAGCGAAGAGAATGCAACGTAAGATGATACAAAAAAGAAAACACCTCGTTAAAATGACGTAGGAATAGAAATCATGTCTTACAAATCCTAATATCATAGACATGTCACAAATACCCCCGCAACACAAATTCCCACACTAACCTATAATACTGCTCTTGGAAAGGCGAGGTTTTTCATATTCTGTGATCCGTTGCTTTGTATCCACTGTCTGTCTGTGTATGAAAGCAAACACAATAATATTACTTATGGCTTCACATACATACATGCCTCGTCAGGTCAACCTAGGTGAGAGGCAAAGCATTAGAAGCTAGTCTGCAATATGCACTCTGCAGTTTGCATTGTGTGGTAAGGCAATAAGGACTCATCCCCTCACACAAGTACAAACACACGCACAAACACACCCTGCACATGTACGCATGCATGATGCACGGACACAAACACACACTCATACACAAAAACCTGAGAGGTGAAAGCAAGCCCCAGACACAGATATATACTTTAAAATGTCACGTAATAGTTTAGTTTAAATAGAAGTATGAAAACCAATGTCCCCCCCTTCTTTATTCATTGAGATCCGGTGCTCGGCATTCCTCCAGTTCCCCTTGCCGAATTTGAATAATACATGACCTGCCCTCTCTGTGACATCACCGTAGCAAGGCACTCTGACAAGGTATGAATCTTCTCCTACATACACTCCAGACACTCAGCTGCTCACAATCTATACTGTCAACAATTTATCAACGGGGCCGAGCTAGCGAGTACTGATGCCAGGCTTGGAGGAGTAGACCATGGGTGTGGGTGCGTGTCTGTGTGTGGTGTGTGTGTAAGATAGTGTGTGTGTGTGTACGTATGAGTGTGTGAGTGTGTGCATGAGTGTGTGTGATCTAGTCCGAGCATCTGGCTTCTCACTGCTCCCGACATTAGCGCAGACAGGAGAATCAGTGGACTATTGAATGCAATTACAGTGCACGGACAGACAATAAAGATTGATAGCGCTTTCGCCTTTTATCACACACCAAACATACCGGGGGTTAGGGCTCAGAGCCTTAGAATGCCTGCATTCTAACAATGATTGAAAATATGCCACGAGAGTGGGTAAGAATACATATGAAAAAAATAAAGGAATAAAACGAAGAGGAGGGTTATTTCATATGCACACATGCATCGTGCACACATAGGCTGGGTGTATTGTATAGTATAATGATGTTGTGAAGGTTTCGAGGGGAACGAGAGAGAGAGAGGCCCTGGCATAGCCACTGCCTGTCCGGTGTTAATGATGAATGTTTACACTACATCGATCACGTTTTTTCAATCTGAATGATTAAGAGGGGTGGGAGTCGCCATGCATATTTAAACAAGCGCAAGATAATAAATGGTTGAGTCAACACAGTTCAGTCAACAACCTCCCAGCAAATACACTGACCTACTGGAGCCCAAGTTCACTGACCAAAACTAAGACACAAGCTCGGGTATATGGAGAGAGAACATTTAAAGAAAATACACATAGAGAGAGGAGAATAGAAAAGTATTTAAGTGAACAGAAAATGTCCAACAGAAGGACTTTCACAAGGTGACAATACCATACAACGTACAGTACCGCAGCACTGTCAGATGACACGTAAGTGGCAGAAAAAGAGGAGAGGAGGAGATGAGAGGAGAGAATGAGTGACAGAGTGATTGTTCTATTACGTGGCTGACTGGTCACAGCCCTATATCACATTGACGTACATGGAACGCTTTCTCAGGAGTGTGTTGCATGATGATTGTTGCATTCCCATTATGTTATGTTATTTGAATCCGGTTTTCCAGAGGCCCCTTTTGTCATATCACTAGGTCAACTTGTAAACCTGTTGTTCTGTGATGGCATGACATTCATCCTTATTAAATGACAAAAATGTAATATTGGAAACAATTAATGAAACAATTAATTATACTGGAAAAAATATATATACAGTAACACTAAATATGCTACGGTTTGGCCTGTGCGTTCCTCACTGCATGAGCGAGACGGATGTGTGCGACACAAAGAGGTGGATATTTGCATGCACACCACGGTGGCACACGCAGTCACACTCGGTCGCACACACACAAGGTGCGGAGGGCTTTCTATGCACAGATAAGGCAAGCTGGCCTTTTTAGACCAGGACTCTGGATATGTAATCTGAAAGACTGTCACACACGCACACGCACGCGCACACGCACACACACACACACACACACACACACACACACACACACACACACACACACACTCTCCCTCAGTGAACAGGGTTGAGCAAGATCACTGTGTTCCTACCTTTTATCGCTCTTTCTGTTTGGACTCGGGACTATTACACCAATAATGCATCAGTTTTACCCTCATTACTCTCATATTTCATCAGGTTTACCCATGTCCCATTCTCCCCAAAGTACTGAACTTGCTTCATCCTCTTTCTTACTACAATGGTGCACCACCTGTCTGGATTTGGCCAGGATTGTTCTGTTTTTGGTCACTAGAAGCCCCCATTGTGCTTTTTTGACCCTTTTGTTTTTCCCTTGTTCCAGTTATTATTTGCACCTGTGCCTCATTTCCCTTGAATGTATTTAAACCCTTAGTGTTCCTCAGTTCTTTAGTCGGTGTTTGTATGTTAGCACCCAGCCCCAGCCATGCTGTGAACTTTTGTTTCTCTAGTTGGATTTTCTTGAGGTACTCTGGTTTTGCTCTTGTTTATTTTTGATTATTCTTTTGAGGTTTGTTTTTTCCCTGCTGTTCTTACCACTTTGTGGATTTTCCTTGTTTCTTGGAGGATATACATTTTTTCTCTTGGAATTACTTTTGACGTTGTGGATTTATATTTTTGCCTGAAGATCTTTTCCTTTTTTCTTTATTAAATCACCGTCTCTAGTACTGCTGTGTCTGCCTCATCTTCTGGGTTCTGCCGACTATTAGTGGCTCAGTTTACTAAGTGACTGTTTCTCACACTGGAGACCCAAGTTCGTAATCGGGTCCTGACACCACCACAATTCATTTATATATATATATATGTATCACTCTGGTCCTAGTTTTCACCCACTAGTTTAACCTTTGTGCCATCATTAAATCACTACCAACACTATCTCTGATTGACTTCAAGAATATATGAATACCCATAGAAATATGAATACACTTTTTATCATGTTATTTTTCTCTACTTTCTCCTAGAAGTAGGTTTTTCTTCACCTGCTTCCATACTGCTGGCAAGTCTTTCCAGTAATAGCGTTGATATTTCCATCCTCTTACATCAATGATAAAGGTTGGTCTTAATCCAAGGATGATTTGTTTGCAGTGTTTAATCCCAGCCACAGCATAACACAAAAAGTTAATGACAGATGCCTAATCTGTCCAATGTGCTTCAGTGCATGTAGCAACGAAGCGGTCAATGTTCTGTTTACCCTGCGTACAAGGTATTAGCATACGAAACAGTTTCCCTAGATAATTCTTAAAAAAATATTAAAAAGGACAGAGATGGTGAATCATTATACAGTAACTCTACCACACACACATTTGTGCACAAGCACACACGCACACACACACACACACACACACACACACACACACACACACACACACACACACACACACACACACACACACACACACACACACACACACACACACACACACACACACACACACCCCTCAACTACATGTCCCTTACACGGTCAACCTCAGACACATACATTGGGAAATGTAGTGAGGGTCATAGATTGACTGATTTTTAAAACTCCAGACGCCCATTTAAAAGGATGATATTTTTGTAGTAAACCTGGAAAATTCCTTCGTTATTTGACAAACCCTGTCTGCAGTAGTCTGTTCAGATGCTTATCTGAAATGTCAAAAAGAATTAGGTGGATAGCTGTCTGTGTGAATAGAGACCAGCGGCCCTGACACATTGTGCCTAGACATGTGCAGATAAGAGCGGACTCTCACACTTTCCCGCCGCACTGGATTTTCTTCACATCTAAAGGAGCTAATTCCCAGCTAATATGAATATGCCATTATCAAGCTGAAAGAATTATGGCTTCCTGAACTGTGCATCACTTTTTACCTCACCACGCCAAAAATGCCACATTAATGTCAGGCGAGATGTAACGATTTAGATTCCGCTGATTGCCCAACGTCAGTGGCACATCCATCGTCTGGGCTGGTTGATTACAGTTAGAACATCAAAGCCCCCAGACTGAAGATAAGGGGTGCAGTGTTAAAAAAGGTGGCCCATTAGGAATTAAGGGACGGGAGAGTAGCAGCAAAGTTGTCTCCCCTGCTATCTTTAGGGAGTGTGTGACTCCAGCTAAGGCTTTTTGCATAAGGCAGAGATAATCTAAGTCCATTTAGATGAATCAATGAAAAGATAGTGAGTACAGTAACTTGAAAAGACTGACTGAACTTCATCATTGTGCGCGCGCGCGCGCGCGTGTGTGTGTGTGTGTGTGTGTGTGTGTGTGTGTGTGTGTGTGTGTGTGTGTGTGTGTGTGTGTGTGTGTGTGTGTGTGTGTGTGTGTGTGTGTGTGGTTTTTGCATGCATTATGCACATTCTCCAATTCACCACACTGTATCTCTATTTAACACAACACCCTGCAGAGGTCAAAGATACATGATAGCACCAGCTGTCCATCCTAAAGAGGAGAGAAATAAAGAGAGAAAAAGTCCTTCCTCCTTTCTAAGGGTCATTAATTATACAACAGGGTTATTTTGCATACTTCCTTTCCTCTGCCCCCTTCACACCATTGTCAGCAGTTAATAGGTTCAAGTGAGGGCTGCATCAAGCTCCTGATAAAATCTCCAATAACAATTAAGATGGAAACATGTAATTTGCTGAGGGGAAAAAAATATGTCAATAAGTCTTGTTGCCTGTGCATACTAAACACAGGCCTCAGAGGCCTGCTATGACAGAGCAAGGTTAGTAGATGCGGTCATCATGATGCATTATAACACTTGCTTTGTAGAAATATCAGGAGTCGATTATTTTATGTTAGGGTTAAAACAGGTATGATATATGTTGTATATTTAAGTATTTGAAAAAGACAGGCCAAAGAATGCTCATCAAATGAGTAGCCATTTGATGAGATATTTAATGGTCTTGTTTAGCAGTCGTATGGTTTGGGGGTACAAGCTGTTCAGGGTCCTGTTGGTTTCAGACTTGGTGCACTGGTATCGTTTTCCATGTGGTAGCAGAGACAACAGTCTATGGCTTGGGTGGCTGGTGTCTTTGACACATTTTTTGGGCCTTCCTCCGACACTGCCTGGAATAAAGATTCTGGATGACAGGTAGCTCGGCCCCAGTGGGTACTGGGCAGTACTTACTACCCTCTGTAGTGCCTTGTGGGCAGGTGCCTAGCAGTTGCCGCACCAAGTGGTGATGCAGCCAGTTAAGATGCTCTCAATGGTGCAGCTATAGAACTTAGTGAGTATTTATTTATTTAATTTAACCTTTATTTAACTAGGCAAGTCAGTTAAGAACAAATTCTTATTTACAATGACGGCCTACACCGGCCAAATCCTGACAACGCTGGGCCTATTGGGTCTGAGGGCCCAGAGTAAGCAAAATGTCCAATGCTGCCGAGTGATCGCTGTTCTGGTGTCCAAAAGCTGTTTTCAGTCATAGGAAATGATAGCGGAAACATTATGTACAAAAAATGTTACGATTAGTGTAAAAAACACACAAAATAGCAAAATTGGTAATGAGCTTGTAACACGGCTACTATCCACTGCAGCGCCATCTTTGATGAGCTACAGTTTCTCCATGTGAGAGGCGTGCCTGTTCTACAAAACACAGTTCCATCTAAACACTCAACAACATTGAGCCCTCCTGGACGTAACAAGTAGGCTAACGTACCACCTGACCTGGGTAGTCCTATCACCTCCTCAGAATACTGGGGGAGTGAACAGTATGACTAACAAGGCTCCACCTACCTCCAGTAATCCCTGTCCAACTAACACGTCTTAATCAAATATGGAAATAAGTGTGCAGCTCCACAAAGCCGGTGCTGACCTATATCTAAGCTAATGATGGGCCACAGTGTCAGAGGAGAGACCAAATGAAAGAGAATTTGAATGAAGCTGACCCAAATATATTCCCAGGACCATAAGGAATCATGTTGCACTAAGTAGGCCATAAGGGCCCTTCAAGATTATGTTAAAAAATCTATTTGAACCTATTCACCGGGAAGGGGGGAATTCCTGCTTGGAAGTAGAATCCCGCTTTGATAGTGTTGGTGTGTCTTAATGGATGTTGGGAATTGTATTAGAGATACAGTAAGAATTGGGGACAAGTAGATTTGAAATGATTTAATTCAAGAAGTGAATGGAAAAGTTGATTCGATGATTGAAAAAGCTATATTTGATTATTGAATTGACCTGTGGGGAATTTCCGAACTGTTGTTATGGTACAGCCTGAATTAAAAAATGTATTATATATAAGTTTTTTCTCACCCCCCCCCCCCCCCTACACACAATACTCCGTAATGACAAAGTCAAAGCATGTTTCTAAAAATATTAGAAAATGCATTGCAATTTAAATGCAGCAATATCTAATTTACATAAGTAATGACACCCCTGGGTCAACACATGTTAGAATCACCATTGGCAGCGATTACGGCTGGGAGTCTTTCTGGGTAAGTCATCAAACCCCTACAACTCATCCAGAACGCCGCAGCCCGTCTGGTGTTCAACCTTCCCAAGTTCTCTCACGTCACCCTGCTCCTCCGCTCTCTCCACTGGCTTCCAGTTGAAGCTCGCATCCGCTACAAGACCATGGTGCTTGCCTACGGAGCTGTGAGGGGAACGGCACCGCAGTACCTCCAGGCTCTGATCAGGCCCTACACCCAAACAAGGGCACTGCGTTCATCCACCTCTGGCCTGCTCGCCTCCCTACCACTGAGGAAGTACAGTTCCCGCTCAGCCCAGTCAAAACTGTTCGCTGCTCTGGCCCCCCAATGGTGGAACAAACTCCCTCACGACGCCAGGACAGCGGAGTCAATCACCACCTTCCGGAGACACCTGAAACCCCACCTCTTCAAGGAATACCTAGGATCGGATAAGTAATCCTTCTCACCCCCCTCCCCCTTAATGATTTAGATGCACTATTGTAAAGTGGCTGTTCCACTGGATGTCAGAAGGTGAATTCACCAATTTGTAAGTCGCTCTGGATAAGAGCGTCTGCTAAATGACTTAAATGTAAATGTAAATGTAAGTCTCCAAGAGCTTTGCACACCTGGATTGTACACTATTTGCCCATTATTCTTTTCAAAATTCTTCAAGCTCTGTCAAATGGGGTGTTGATCATTGCTAGACATTTTCAAGTTTTGCCGTTGATTTCCAAGTAGATTTAAGTCAAAACTGTAACTCAGCCACTCAAGAACATACATTATTTTCTTGGTAAGCATCTCCAGTGTACATTTGGCCTTATATTGTAGGTTATTGGTGTGCTGAAAGGTGAATTCATCTCCCAGTGTCTGGTAGAAAGCCAGGTTTTCCTATAGAACTTTGCCTGTACTTAGCTCCATTCCATTTATATTTTATCCTGAAAAACTCCCCAGTCCTTAATGATTACAAGCATACCCATAACATGATGCAGCCACCACTATGCTTCAAAATATGGACAGTGGTATTCAGTAATGTGTTGTGTTGGATTTGCCCCAAATATAACACTTTGTATTCAGGATAAAAAGTGAATTGCTTTTCCAATACTACTTTAATGCATTGTTGCAAACAGGTGTTGGAATATTGTTATTTGGTACAAGCTTCCTTCTTTTCACTCTGTCAATTAGGTTAGTATTGTGTGATAACTACAATGTTGTTGATCCACCCTTAGTTTTCTCCTACCGCAGTTATTCAACTCTCACTGTTTTAAAGACACTATTGGCCTCGTGGTAAAATCCCTGAGCTGTTACCTTCCTCTCCGGCAACTGAGTTAGGAAGGGTGCCTGTATCTTTGTAGTCACTGGGTGTATTGATACATCATCCAACGTGTAATGAATAACTTCACCATTCTCAAAGGGATATTCTATGTCTGCTTTTTTTCTTTTTACTAATCTACCAATAGGTGCCCTTCTTTGTGAGGCATTGGTAAACCTCCCTGTTTTTGTGGTTGAATCTGTCTTTGGAATTTACTGCTTGACTGAGGGACGTTACAGATAATTGTATGTGTGGGGTAGAGAGGTGAGGTAGTCATTTAAAAACACTACTATTGCACACAGAGTGAGTCCATGAAACGTATAATGGGATTTGCTCAGGAAATTCTTACCCCTGAACTTATTTAGGTCTACCATAACAAAGGTTATGAGGTTGAATACTTAATGACTCAAGACATTTCAACTTTTCATTTCCTATAATTCTGTAAACGTTTAGAAAAACATAATTCCACTTTGATATTATGGGATATTGTGTGTGGACCAGTGACAAACAAAATCAAAATCGAATCCATTTTAAATTCAGGATTTAACACAACAAAATGTGAAAAAAGTCAAGGGGTATGAATACTTTCTGAAGGCACTGTATGATACAGGTAGGGACTGCTTCATTTCTGGGACCAAAAGGTAGTGAGCAAGTTATTATTGGAATGGTTGTCAATAATGGTTATTGATGATAAAAAGTGTAATCCTCAGAGAGTTGACCAGCATCTTTACAACCAGCAAGGTTTACAGTTTTTCCTTGTTTATTGTACGTATACAGGGATGTAGGAGGGTAATGCATGTAAACACCAGTTATGTGCCTTTGTGAAATCACATTTACTCACCTTTTTATTTAGTTAATTATCATTTACCCACTTATTATTACGTTCCCGGTGTTGATTAAAGCTTAGAATGATAATCTTCTTGATCTGAGTTCTAATCACCCCTGCCTCTCTGAGAATGAGTGGAATCATGATTCAGGTATGCTCGTTATGTTCACCTGCTCCCCCAGGATTTGCCTTGTTAGCAGCGCATTCATTCACCACTCTGTCCAACGGCAAACTCCACCCAAGGCACAGGCCGAGACATGAAACTAACTACCTCAGCCGAGACCAACGATGGCAACTGGCAAGTGATAAGTAGAGAGAGACACCGCTGACAGTGGCCTTGCGATATGCCGCACATGTCGCAATTTTCTTACGTCCCTCGACTCCTGCCGTGTCAACAGACATCCTCCAAACAAAAGGAATAACAGAGTCTCTGAGAATGAGTGTACAACTGGTAAATAGTTGCTGATATTCCAGTCAGATGGCTAGCTATAGTTGCTAGCTCAAGTGCTCTGGCTACTTTTAGCTAGATAACTAGCTAAAACTAGCTGGCTAGAAGGATGACGTTAGAAGCTAATGTTAAAAGGGAGCCTGACCTCAGCATGAGCAGTTGACTGAAATGAAACTACAATCCAACCAGAAGATAGGCTACTATAAATTCTCGTAACAAAATAACTTTTCTTTACACAGAGTAGTGAGACAGACAATGGTGAGGCAGTTTGCAATGCAGGCAAAAGAGACACACAGAGAAGGGAAGCAAGCAGAAATTGAGGTTTGTGTAGTACAGTGATTCCCAAAGTTGGGGTTGGGGAACCATGTGGGGTCCCCTGAGAGAGTTTTTCATCTTATCAAACACATTAATAATTTGGTTCTCTTCAAATGGCTATAGAATACAACATTTTAGAACCATCTAAGGGCCTTTTACGCTGTTCGAATGCACGTTCATGTCATTATGTGTTGGGACAGCCTGTGGGATCTAGCGTTTAGTGAAACATAAAGACAATTTAAATACAAAGACAATTTTATATCATTCTCATGTATATACAAATCTATTTTTAAAACTGCTTTACAGAGAGTAGTGAGACAGACAGTGGTGAGGCAGACAGTGGTGAGGCTGAGGCAAGCTGCAATGCAGGAGCAGACAGAGGAGACACACAGTGAGAGGAGGCAAGCAGAGAAAGAGGTTTGTAGTACAGTGGTTTCCAAACTTGGGGTCAGGGATCCATGTGGGGTCCCCTGAAATTGAAATGGGGACCCATGAGAGAATCTGTAATCGTATCAAACAAACTAATAACTTGTTTCTCCACAGATGGGTACAGAAAACAATATTTTAGAGTCAACAAAGGTCCTTTTACAGTGCACTTTAGCAGTTTACAATACAAAAAACTCAATTACAGTGCAGCTGACATGAAATACAAAGAACATTAACGTGAATTAAAAAGATAAAACATTTCAATATAAACATCTCCACATCCTGGACTTTTGTTGTGTTCAGTCCAAATTAACTATTTTGGGAGGCCGACCTGATGTGCATTTTATGTCATTTTTTACTAAAGAAAATTACATTAGGCCTTCCCTATAGACCTGTATGACAATGCAATCAAATAATGCAGTTCTAAAAATGTCATATGTCTTGGTTTATATCGGTGGTTGTTTGTCTTATCTTGATCGGCCACTGGAGTTTATAGTTTACCCAACTTTCTTTTACCATTACATCACTGCATGTATAATTGGAAAAGCAAAGCTAATGCTAAACATAATCATATACATGAATATGCACACACACACACACACACACACACACACACACACACACACACACACACACACACACACACACACACACACACACACACACACACACACACACACACACACACACACCTAGAAATCAATATGCATCTTCAATGACACAAACCTACGGTGCTATTCAATGAAAACTGTTATCCAAATCTTCACAAGCTGAGGCACAAGTAGGTTTACATTCAGTCTTAACCTGGAAACTTTTAAATACCATTTTGATAGAACCAATGTCTCCCATCTTGCCACCTAGGCTTGTGCACACCCCTTCTCCCTCTTAACCAATGGGCTTTAGTGTGGAGGTAGTAGAGACTAGGCACCATGACCCGTCCATTTTATGACTTCATTATTTTCCTTCCCTGTGACGCTCATTTTCATTTGTGAAAACCACACGTTGGCATAATGACTGCGCTATAAAAACGGCTGCTTTAACGTCTACAGACCATCTCCATTTTCCACCCTCAACCCTTAAGCTAGCATATGGCAGGTAATCAGGTCTGCAATCAGGGCTATGCGTTACACAGGGCCTGCATTTAGCATGGGGCTATTACCCATCTGTCTCCGGGCACACACAAACACCCTCTCTCTCTCTCTCTCTCTCTCTCTCTCTCTCTCTCTCTCTCTCTCTCTCTCTCTCTCTCTCTCTCTCTCTCTCTCTCTCACACACACACAACACACCCCACACACACAAGAGGTCACCACTTTCAAGGAAAACTCTTCCAATGCTGTCCAAGCCCAGTGTGTGTGTCTGAACGAGCAAGTGCACAGTTTGATATTCACAAGATAGAATGTTTTAAAGGTGGCCTGTAGATTAATGTATAAAATATGTGCGGTCTGATGGGTCCCGTGTGCGGCCTTTAGAAGACATAGCAAATCACCTAATCTAGAAGCCATGCCTCGCCTCTGCCACTGATCATTTAATACGCATTTAATACAATCACATGCTTTTACAATGATACCATCACCATCACACTGTACATGCCAAGCCTGTAAAATAGTCTGTAACAGTATGACCTGTAATCAACTCCGGAGTTTAGGGTTTGCAAATATGAAGGTGTCATTTTGAAAGATAAGATAAGATAATATATATAATAACTTTACTTTTCTGAAAGAAAACTTCAGGTGTGACACTAAAAACATAATGCCTATTACACAGTCCTTTAGATAATATGTACTTTTTATAATCACATTAGCTAATTCTGTTATATACAAGTGTTCTGAGATTTACAATATCATGTTTGGCACAAATGAAAGCAACATAACTGAATACAATTTTAAGTAAAACCATTTAGTTATTTTGATTCTAATTATGGAAACTGTGATAACAACAAATGTATTTATTTTACTCAAAACATTACGTTGTAGATGCATTCTAACCCAGCCGGTGTACTTTTGGGCTTCAAACGTATACTGGTATTTTAGGACAATGAAATAAGACAAGTGCCAGTGTTGGAATCATCCCTGGTGTTGAGTGACTTTATAAGAAACGTTGTTATACTAAATAGGTCATGGGTGAAAATGAGTGGTTCACTGGAGAACCAAGAACATCTATTTTCATTGCCAGAGAACAATGGAGCGTAGGGTATGTCCATGCCAAAAACATAATCAAACATTCTCTCCTTTCCTCTCCTTTCCTCTCTTCTCTTCATCAGTAAGATAGTTCTGTTTATTTAGCTTTCAGTACAAATCCATTAATACCTCCTAAACCAGGGGTGTCAAACTCATTCCACGGAGGGCCTAGTGTCTGCAGGTACTACTTCTTTCCTTTCAATTAAGACCTAGACAACCAGGTGATGGGAGTTATTTACTAATTAGTGACCTTAGTTAATCAATCAAGTACAAGAGAGGAGCAAAACCCCACAGACACTCTGCCCTCCGTGGAATGAGTTTGACACGTGTCCTATACTGACAAATAATTCCCTGAAAAATAATCCCCTCATCTCTCCACTGCGTGGGGTTGTAAAATAAACAGAAGAGTGGAGTGAGGCAGAGAGCGAGGCACAGGTTCATATTGCAATTTGTAAGAGGTCCGCGTTCAGAATCTTAATAACAAAACAATGGAGAAGAAAAAGAAAAGGGCAGGAAATCCAACAATCTAAACTGATGACATAACTATGGCAAATGAAACTGAGAATCATGACACTTCCTATATTTGAGTACCTGACATATGCATGCACATAAACAGCTAGGCACAGGTGTGTAGGTACTGTGTATGTGTATGTCAGTTTAATGGATAATGTATACAAACCTAAGTGCATGTGTCCAGCCTGTAATACAATGGGAGCAGGAGTGAGTGATAGCATAGTTATAAACCAGAGAAATAATTAGAGTCAACATGTCTGCCTTCAGCTCCATACCGGATTTACATACAGGCTAGATGTTTCCCAGCTCCGGTCATCGAGTATCACCAACAGTACTATACTGTATGTATTGTGGCTCCGGACAAGCACAACTGATGGGTGTTGCGAAATGCTTGTTTTCCAGTGCAGTTATATAGAACAATACACAACAATATACACAAATCTAAGAATGGAATTAAGAAATATTAGGACGGGCAATGTCGAAGTCTGGAGTATAAATATACAGCACCAGTCAAAAGTTTGGACTATTTTCTACATTGTAGAATAATAGCAAAGACATCAACACTATGAAATAACACATATCATGTAGTAACCAAAAAAGTGTTTAACAAATGAAAATATATTTTATATTTGAGATTCTTCAAAGTAGCCACCCGTTGTCTTGATGACAGCTTTGCACACTCTTGGCGTTCTCTAAACCAGCTCACCTGGAATGCTTTTCCAACAGTTGAAGGAGTTCCAACATATGGCCCCAAGCAAGTATATAGGGTTGAAGTTGGAAGATTACATACACCTTAGCAAAATACATATTTGCATATCACCTTCCCAAGATGGCCGGCTATTTACATGATAGCCTCCAGATTGAATGTGATCATCAAGCTACCACTCTCTATACTTTTATACATATAGAAGAAGGCGATTTACTGGGAAGGTGGATTTGTTGCTATGATATTGAATATTTTTGCTCAGGCAAAAATTTGAATATACAGTTGAAGTCGGAAGTTTACATACACCGAATACATTTAAAATCAGTTTTTCACAATTCCTGACATTTAATCCTTTTAAAAAATCCCTGTTGTAGGCCAGTTAGGATCACCACTTTATTTTAAGAATGTGTAATGTCAGAATAATAGTAGAGAGAAATATTTATTTCAGCTTTTATTTCTTTCATCATATTCCCTGTGGGTCAGAAGTTTACATACACTCATTTAGTATTTGGTAGCATTGCCTTTTATAAAGAGCGTGTGAATTTTTTCAGCTTTTTGTTAAAAATCGTGCAAAATTCCAACGTCCTGCTACTCATG
This sequence comes from Oncorhynchus masou masou, assembly GCF_036934945.1. Classification (NCBI taxonomy): domain Eukaryota; kingdom Metazoa; phylum Chordata; class Actinopteri; order Salmoniformes; family Salmonidae; genus Oncorhynchus; species Oncorhynchus masou. Next base: position 54,920,334 of record NC_088235.1, read on the forward strand.
CCAGGAATATAGTATATGCATATGATTAGTATGTGTGGATAGAAAACACTCTGAAGTTTCTAAAACATGTCTGTGACTATAACAGAACGTCTGTAGCAGGCAAAACCCCAAGGAAATCTGTTCACAAAAAACATAAAAAAATATCACTCCGCCAGTCTCTGTATTGTCTATGGCAAGAGAAAATAGATACGGCCCAGTTTACAGTTCCTACAACTTCCGCACGATGTTGCCAGTGTTGGGAATTGGGTTGAAGTTAATCCTTGGTGAAATGAGAAATAGGCACTTCCTGTCATCGAGTACACAAGAGAAAGTTATGGAAGAGAGAAAATCGTCCATGATTTGTTGACTTGCTGCTATTGAATACAGATCGCTCCGTGATCAATTTGATCGATTATTAAAGTTTACTAATACCTAAAGTTGGATTACAAAAGTAGTTTGAAGTGTTTTGTCAAAGTTTATAGGCAACTTTTTTTATTTAAAAAAAATGACGTTGCGTTTTGAAACAGAGTTTTTTTCTGGATCAGATGGTCTTCATAAATGGACATTTTGGGTATACATGGACCGATTTAATCGAGAAAAAAAGACCCAATTGTGATGTTTATGGGACATATAGGAGTGCCAACAAAGAAGCTCGTCAAAGGTAATGAATGTTTTATATTTTATTTTTGCGTTTGTGTAGCGCCGGCTACGCAAATTATTTTGTTTACGTCCCCTTCGTGTATTTCGGGGGTTGCATGCTATCAGATAATAGCTTCTCATGCTTTCACCGAAAAGCATTTTAAAAATCTGACATGTTGGCTAGATTCACAACGAGTGTAGCTTTAATTGAGTACCCTGCATGTGTGTTTTAATGAAAGTTTGAGTTTTATTGAGTACTATTACTTGTCACTCTGAAATTTCCCCTGATGTTGATCCCTGTACAGGGACAGCAGCCATAAAAAGTTAACTTGGGTCAAACGTTTCGGGTAGCCTTCAACAAGCTTCCCACAATAAGTTGGGAGAATTTTGGCCCATTCCTCCTGACAGAGCTGGTGTAACTTAGTCAGGTTTGTTGGCCTCCTTGCTCGCACATGCTTTTACAATTCTATAGGATTGAGGTCAGGGCTTTGTGATGACCACTCCAATACCTTGACTTTCTTGTCCTTAAGCCGTTTTGCCACAACTTTGGAAGTATGCTTGGGGTCATTGTCCATTTGGAAGACCCATTTGCGACCAAGCCTTAACTTCCAAACTGATGTCTTGAGATGTTGCTTCAATATATCCACATAATTTTCCTGCCTCATGATCCCATCTATTTTGTGAAGTGCACCAGTCCGTCCTGCAGCAAAGCACCCCATCAATATGATGCTGCCACCCCCGTGCATCACGGATGGGATGGTGTTGTTCGGATTGCAAGCCTCCCCAATTTTTCCTCCAAACATAATGATGGTCATTATGGCCAAACAGTTATATTTTTGTTTCATCAGTCCAGAGGACATTTCTCCACAAAAAGTACAATCGTCATCCCCATGTGCAGTTGCAAACCTTAGTCTGGCTTTTTATGGCGGTTTTGGAGCAGTGGCTTCTTCCTTGCTGAGCTGCCTATGTTAATATAGGAATCGTTTTACTGAGGATATAGATACTTTTGTACCTGTTTCCTCCAACATCTTCACAAGGTCCTTTGCTGTTGTTCTGGGATTGATTTGCACTTTTCGCAACAAAGTACATTCATCTCTAGAAGACAGTGCGGGTCTCCTTCCTGAGCGGTATGATGACTGCGTGGTCCCATGGTGTTTATACTTGCGTACTATTGTTTGTACTGATGAACATGCTACTTTCAGGCATTTTGAAATTGCTCCCAAGGATGAACCAGACAAGCGGTCTACAATTCTATTCTGAGGTCTTTGCTGATTTATTTTGATTTTCCCATGATGCTAATCATGCACTGAGTTTGAAATACATCCGCAGATACCCCTCCAACTGACTCAATTGATGTCAATTAGCCTATCAGAAGCTTCTAAAGCCATGACTTAATTTTCTGTAATTTTCCAAGCTGTTTAAAGGCACAGTCTGACCCACTGGAATTGTGATGCAGTGAATTACAACTGAAATAATCTGCACGTAAACCATTTTTGGAAAAATGACTTGTGTCATGCACAAAGTAGATGTCCTAACCGACTTGCGAAAACTATAGCTTGTTTACAAGAAATTTGTGGAGTGGTTGAAAAATGATTTTTAATGTCTCCAACATAAGTGTATGTAAACTTCCAACTTCAGCTGTTTATACAGTATATCGGATGGGATGTATAGACAAGACGGACAGTATATGGGTAGAATATGTAGTATATCTGAAGAATAGTATATGTACAGCTATAGGTAAACTAGATAGGCTAGTATATACATATGAGGTGGGTAAAACAGTATGTAAACATTTTTTAAAGTGACCAGTGTTCCATGACTATGTACATAGGGCAGCAGCCTTTAAGGTACATGATAGAGTGCCCGGGTGGTAGCCGTCTAGTGACGGTGACTAAAATTCAGGGGGCCAGTGACTAAAGGAGGCTGAGGTCCTTGATGATCTTCCTGGCCTTCCTGTGACACTGGGTGTTGTAGATGTTAGGGGGAGCTGAGTACGCACCCTTGTGGGGCCCTTGTGTTGAGGATCAGATTAGTGGAAGTGTTGTTGCGTACATTCTCCACCTTGGGGCAGCACGTCAGGAAGTACAGGACCCAGTTGCACAGGACGGGGTTCAGAACCAGGGCCTCGAACTTAATGATGGGCTTGGAGGTTACTAAGGTGTTGAAGGCTGAGCTGGAGTCAATGTAAAGTATTCTTACAAAGGTATTCCTCTTGTCCAGATAGGATAGGGCAGTGTGCAGTGCAATGGCGATTGCGTCATCTGTGGCGGTATGCAAATTGCAGTGGGTATAGCCTGTCAGGTATAGTGGAGCTGATATGATCCTTAACTAGCCTCTCAAAGCACTTCATGATGACAGAAGTAAGTGTTATGGGGCGATAGTAATTTAGATACTCTGTTCGAAATGCTGATGATTTACAACCATTCTAATATCCAAAAGTTCTTTATGGATGTAGGTAATAATGCAAAGGACGTTCTGAGCTAATAACACAAACACATAGCTAAATACTGCAAAGTTGCTATGGGAGCCACGAACAGGGCGACCATGTCTACCGGCGCCATCTTGTAGTCAGCTAATCATCAAGCCCTCAATGAGTTGAATCAGGTGAGTTTGTCTGGGGCTACAAAAAATATATGTGCTCTTAGGGGGACTTGAGGACTGGAGTTGGTCCTCTGGTCACACTATGTCATACCGCTCATTCACACATGCGGTGCATGCGAACACATGCATGCACACACAGAAAAAGAGACAAACACATACACAAACATCAACCCACTATCTGACACCATCACTTTACAAGTGACTAGTTTAATCACGGCCAATCACAAGAGGTCATAATTAATACTCCAATACAGACACTAATAAACAAGTTTAAATTGCAAGCATAATCAAATGATGCAAACATCCACGAGTTACTAAAGTTCACAGCCGCCACTGACAATTTCTTAATTGTATTCAGTCATTCATGGCAATTTTATTAACATAGAGCTGATGTCTCCTGCCCTGCCACTGTCACAGCACCAGGGATCTAATTTCATTATTTTCCACAAGATTTGCTTGACTACTACTACCATTCTACTGCCGTGCCAGTCCAGATGTTTATGCTATTTAAATTAGGAAGCAAAGCCTGTTGTGTAAACATAATTAAAGAAAGTTGAGTTTTTTCCCTTGCCCTCCCTTTGTCTTCACCCCCCACCTTTTATTTCTCCTCATCCCCTCCTCTCTCTCTCTCCATAAGTTTAGTTCATTAGACAACTTTCAATTAACACCAGAGCTACATGTTCTCCCATCCAGCGCGACAGGCCTCCACAGTTCTGTGACTACGCACAGGACCGTGAAGTGAAGAAATGGTCTCCTGACTCGGGTGCACACATGCGCGCAAACGCACACACACACAGACACACACAGTGCATTCGGAAAGTATTCATGACCCATTTACTTTGTCCACATTTTGTTACCTTACAACCTTATTCTAAAATGGCTACTCCTGGCTAATGTCTCTGTCCCAAAGCAAGCACCAGTTAGCCTGGAGCTAGCCTGGAGCTAGGGCCATCTCCTGGCTAGCCGAAGCGATCCATCAGACATTTCCTGAGCTTCAATACCTCTTTTACCAATTGGGCTGGACCCTTTGCTGCCGACATGGAGCCCCGCCGATCCATCACAACTGGTCTGCCAATGTAGCCATTCGAGGGGGTTTCAACAGGCTCTCCCGTTGCGACGTCCAGCTGAGGCCCGCCTGCTAGCTCCGGCCTGCTAGCTCTCACTATGTCTCCAGCTTGCCTAGATACTCACTGGACCCTATGATCACTCGGCTACACATGCCTCTTCTTAATGTCAATATACAGTGCCTTGCAAAAGTATTCGGCCCCCTTGAACTTTGCGTCCTTTTGCCACATTTCAGGCTTCAAACATAAAGATATAAAACTGTATTTTTTGTGAAGAATCAACAACAAGTGGGACACAATCATGAAGTGGAACGACATTTATTGGATATTTCAAACTTTAAAAAAAAATCAAAAACTGAAAAATTGGGCGTGTAAAATTATTCAGCCCCTTTACTTTCAGTGAAGCAAACTCTCTCCAGAATTTCAGTGAGGATCTCTGAATGATCCAATGTTGACCTAAATGACTAAATGATGATAAATACAATCCACCTGTGTGTAATCAAGTCTCCATATCAATGCACCTGCACTGTGATAGTCTCAGAGGTCCGTTAAAAGCGCAGAGAGCATCATGAAGAACAAGGAACACACCAGGCAGGTCCGAGATACTGTTGTGAAGAAGTTTAAAGCCGGATTTGGATACAAAAAGATTTCCCAAGCTTTAAACATCCCAAGGAGCACTGTGCAAGCGATAATATTGAAATGGAAGGAGTATCAGACCACTGCAAATCTACCAAGACCTGGCTGTCCCTCTAAACTTTCAGCTCATACAAGGAGAAGACTGATCAGAGATGCAGCCAAGAGGCCCATGATCACTCTGGATGAACTGCAGAGAACTACAGCTGAGGTGGGAGACTCTGTCCATAGGACAACAATCAGTCGTATATTGCACAAATCTGGCCTTTATGGAAGAGTGGCAAGAAGAAAGCCATTTCTTAAAGATATCCATAAAAAGTGTTGTTTTAAGTTTGCCACAAGCCACCTGGGAGACACACCAAACATGTGGAAGAAGGTGCTCTGGTCAGATGAAACCAAAATTGAACTTTTTGGCAACAATGCAAAACGTTATGTTTGGCGTAAAAGCAACACAGCTCATCACCCTGAACACACCATACCCACTGTCAAACATGGTGGTGGCAGCATCATGGTTTGGGCCTGCTTTTCGTCAGCAGCGACAGGGAAGATGGTTAAAATTGATGAGAAGATGGATGGAGCCAAATACAGGACCATTCTGGAAGAAAACCTGATGGAGTCTGCAAAAGACCTGAGACTGGGACGGAGATTTGTCTTCCAACAAGACAATGATAAAGCAAAATCTACAATGGAATGGTTCAAAAATAAACATATCCCGGTGTTAGAATGGCCAAGTCAAAGTCCAGACCTGAATCCAATCGAGAATCTGTGGAAAGAACTGAAAACTGCTGTTCACAAATGCTCTCCATCCAACCTCACTGAGCTTGAGCTGTTTTGCAAGGAGGAATGGGAAAAAATTTCAGTCTCTCGATGTGCAAAACTGATAGAGACATACCCCAAGCGACTTACAGCTGTCATCGCAGCAAAAGGTGGTGCTACAAAGTATTAACTTAAGGGGGCCGAATACTTTCGCAAGGCACTGTATATCCATCCTGCCCTGCTTTTCTAAAATCTTCGAAAGCCAAGTTAACAAACAGATCACCGACCATGACGTATCCCACCGTACCTTCTCCACTATGCAATCTGGATTCCGAGTTGCTCATGGGTGCACCTCAGCCACGCTCAAGGTCCTAAATGATATCATAACTACTATCGATAAAAGACAGTACTGTGCAGCCATCTTCATTGACCTGGCCAAGGCTTTCGACTCTGTCACCTCCAAACGAGCTTCAACGTCATACAACACTCCTTCCGTGGCCTCCAACTGATTTTAAATCCTAGTAAAACTAAGTGCATGCTCTTCACCCGATTGCTGCCTGCACCCTCCCGCCCGACTAGCATCACTTCTCTGGACGGTTCTGACTTAGAATATGTGGACAACTACAAATACCTAGGTGTCTAGTTAGACAGACTGTAAACTCTCCTTCCAGACTCACATTAAGAATCTCAAATCCAAAGTTAAATCTAGAATTGGCTTCCTATTTCGCAACAAAGTTTCCTTCACTCATGCTGCCAAACATGTACTCTGACTATCCTACCCATCCTTGACTTCAGCGATGTAATTTACAAAATAGCCTCCAACACTCTACTCAGCAAATTGGATGTAGTCTATCACAGTGCTATCCGTTTTGTCACCAAACCCCCATATACTACTCACCACTGCGACCTGTAGGCTCTCGTTGGCTGGCCCTCACTACATATTCGTCACCAAACCCACTGGCTCTAGGTTATATTTAAGTCTCTGCTAAGTAAAGCCCCGTCTTATCTCAGCTCACTGGTCACCATAGCAACACCCACCCATAGCGCTCGCTCCAGCAGGTATATTTCACTGCTCATCCCCAAAGCCAACACTTGCTTTGGCCACCTTTCCTTCCAGTTCTCTGCTGCCATTGACTGGAACGAATTGCAAACATCACTGAATCTGTAGTCTCATATCTACCTCTCTAACTTTAGGCATCAGCTGTCAGAGCAGCTTACCGATCACTGTACCTGTACACAGCCAATATGTAAATAGCACACCCAACTACCTCATCCCCATATTATTACTTACCCTCTTGCTCTTTGCCCCCCAGTATCTCTATATGCACATCATCATCTGCACGTCTACCACTCTAGTGTTAATGCTAAATTGTAATTATTTCGCATCCATGTCCTACTTATTGCCTACCCCCCTACTCTTCTACATTTGCACAAACTATATACATATTTTTCTATTGTGTTATTGACTGTACGTTTGTTTATGTGTAACTGTGTTGTTGTTTTTGTCACATTGCTTTGCATTATCTTGGCCAGGTTGCAGTTGTAAATGAGAACTTGTTCTCAACTGGCCTACCTGGTTAAATAAAGGTGAAATAAAATACATAAATACATCAAATTGATGAAATAGTTTTCCCCCTCATCAATCTACACACAATACCCCATAATGTTAAAGCAAAAACAGTTTTTTTGTTTTTTTTTCATTTTACATTTTTTTAATAAACTGAAATATGACATATACATAAGTATTCAGACCCGTTACTCAGTACTTTGTTGAAGCACCTTTGGCAGCGATTACAGCCTTCTTGGGGTATGACCATACAAGCTTGGCACACCTGTATTTATGGAGTTTCTCCTTTCCATCTCTGCAGATCCTCTAAAGCTTTATCAGGTTTGATGGAGAGCTTCGCTGCACAGCTATTTTCAGATCTCTCCAGAGATGTTTGATCGGGTTCAAGTCCGGGCTCAGGCTGGGCCACTCAAGGACATTCAGCGACTTTTTCTGAAGCTACTCCTGCATTTTCTTGGCTGCGTGCTTTGGGTCATTGTCCTATTGGAAGGTGAACCTTTGCCCCAGTCTGAGGTCTTGAGCGCTCTGGAGCAGGTTTTAATCAAGGATCTCTCTGTACTTTGCTCCTGTTCATATTTCCCTCGATACTGACTAGTTTTCCACTCTCTGCCGCTGAAAAACATCTCCACAGCATGATGCTGCCACCAACATACTTCACCATAGGGATGGTGCCAGGTTTCTTCCAGGCGTTACACTTGGCTTTCCGGCCAAAGATTTCAATCTTGGTTTGATCAGACCAGAGTATCTTGTTTCTCATGGTCTGAGAGTCCTTTAGGTGCCTTTCTGGCAAACTTCAAGTGGGCTGACATGTGCATTTTACTGAGGAATGGCTTCTGTCTGGCCACTATAACATACAGGCCTGATTGGTGGAGTGCTGCAGAGATGGTTGTCCTTCAAGAAGGTTCTCCCATCTCCACAGAGGAACTTTGGAGCTCTGTCAAAGTGACCACCGATTGCCCAGTTTGGCCAGGTGGCCAGCTCTAGGAAGAGTCTTGGTGGTTCTTCCATTTAAGAATTTGATGGAGGCCACTGTGTTCTTGGGGACCTTCAATGCTGCAGAAATGTTTTGCTTCCCTTCCACAGATCTGCGCCTTGACATCCTGTCTCGGAGTTCTACAGACAATTCCTTCACCCTCATGGCTTGGTTTTTGCTCTGACATGCGCTGTCCACTGTGGGATCTTATATAGACAGTTGTGTGCATTTCCAAATCATGTCCAATCAACAGATGGACTTCAATCAAGTTGTAGAAACATCACAAGGAGGATCAGTGGAAACAGATGGCACCTGAGCTCAATTTCGAGGCTCATAGCAAAGGATCTTAATACTTATGTAAATAAGGTATTTCTGTTTTTATTTTTAATTAATTTGCCTACATTTCTAAAAATCTGTTTTTGATTCATCATTATGGGGTATTGTGTGTAGATTGATTATAAAAAAAAACCATTTAATCCATTTTAGAATAAGGCTGTAACGTAACAAAATGTGGAAAAGTGAAGGGGTCTGAATACTTTCCGAATGTATTGTACACTTGAACAACCATGGGAATGTACACACCGTTTTTCAAAGTCCTGCCTTTTCTCAAGTCAATTACAATAGCACACACACAACCTATCCTATTATCAATTTCAAACCACGCAATTGAGAGTCTGTATGTGCGTGTGCGTGTGTGCACATACTCAAGTGTGTGTGTTCATCTGAGACACGCACACCTTCAGTGGTCTGTGTTCTGTATTCTGTTATCAACCTGACTGCTGTTGAGCGGATGAATTCAAACACAATTGACCTGTGACTACAGCGTGCATGTGTAAAAGCATCCCCAGCACAGGCCAATCACACACACATTATTATGAATGCTGGACGAATACTAAATAAGCAAGAGAGGGATGGTGAGAGAGATGGGTAGAGAGAGTGAGAGAGAGAGAGAGAGAGAGAGAGAGAGAGAGATAGAGGAGGATTAAATCACTCATGTCAAAGTGCTAATAGGCCCAGCCTCACTTAAAATGTAATTTCTGAGGCCAGTGTTACACATCACAAATGAAAGAAAAAAACAACGACAAAAAAGCTGGCGCAAGAACAATCTATTATAGGCAATATCACAGACAGTGTAACACAAGGGGTCATTACAAGATTATGTAAACTAAGGGAGCAGCATTTCCATGCACTGGTCATTTACATGTGAGTATTGCATAAGAGTTATGCTGTGATTAGAAGTGGTGTTTGGTGGGCCTTGGGCCGTGAAAAAACACACCCAAACACACACACGAACTGAGCGACTGCAGGCTGGTCATTTAGGGCAGTGTTTCCCAACCCTGGCCTTGAGTACCCCCAAAAGTACACATTTGTATTGTAGCCCTGGACAAGCACACCTGATTCAACTTGTCAATTAATCATCAAGCCCTCAATGTGTTGAATGAGGTGTGTTTGACCAGGGCTACAACACAAATGTGTAATGTTGGGGGTACTCAAGGCCAGGGTTGGGAAACATTGATTTATGGGAGATTTATAAGAGGATACACACATTTGTTTTGGTCTTATGATTTGGGGAATGACTCGCTTGTAAAAACGCTCGTTCCAGCGCCTGTCCCCCATAGTGGCAGAAACATTAATTGAATCAATTTGATAGAAACAGCCATTCCCTCGCAGAATTAGTGCTATCACAGCCGGTGAGGAGGGTGAATATGTTTGCAGAAACATTATGCTAAGACCATACGTACGTTTATGAGTATGCAGCATGCACTGCCTTCGATACCCTTTAGTGCACACGAACTGAGTAGCTGTCAAAATTACAACAGGCATCTCAAGTAATTATGCAGATTTATGCAAAACATTAACAAGAAGAATTAAAGGCACAAATGAGGTGGCTACACTTGAATTGTTAAGATTATGAATAATTACCATGAATCTTTTTGCTCTTAATATAACTTGTTTTTGATAAACAAAGCCTTAATTATCGGAATACTTCCGAGGATTACAGTGACCTTCATTAATCTTAGAAAACAAGTCTCCGGTGAGACACTGAGGACAGAGAGGCACACACACACACACACACACACACACACACACACACACACACATTCTGAGAGAGATAGGGTAAACACACACATGGCCATGCATATGCTAACCAGCCTCTTCAGCCTGGAGTGTGGAGACAGGTACATCTCATAGTTAAGCCAAGGGTCCCTCGTGATTCCAGGTAAACTAAGCCAGGAGCACAGATGCACTAACACACACACACACACATAATCACTCACTAATACACAAGCACACACGCACACGTGCACGCACGCACACACACACACACACACACACACACACACACACACACACGCATGTATGCACACAAGCACACACACTCAGCAGGTGACTCAGCTGTTCCTTTGGGAATCTGTAATATCAGGTCCTCTTCTAATTACTGTTACATTTCACTTACATCGACAGTACATCTCCCTTTCCTAATTTCTCTTATTCCACTTTCCTACAACATTGGACATCATTTTGAATTCGGTACGGTCGTCTACTCACACAAGGCTTCCCAATGAAAGGCTAGGTGTGCGTTGTGCACACATGGGGCAGCAGGGTATCCTAGTGGTTAGAGCGTTGGACTAGTAACTGAAAGGTTGCAAGTTCAAATCCCCGAGCTGACAAGGTACAAAATCTGTCGTTCTGCCCCTGAACAGGCAGTTAACCCACTGTTCCTAGGCCGTCATTGAAAATAAGAATTTCTTCTGAACTGACTTGCCTAGTTAAATAAAGGTAAAAAAATATATATAAAAATTTAAAAAATGACAAAGTTCAAACCTGATGAACAGGTAGGCCTATTGTCTGCTATCATCTGGTAACTTAACCTTAAGGATACACTTTCAAATGACACATTTGTCTCCCTCCTTCTCTGTTTCCTCTACTACAATCCTCTCCCTCTTTCGGTACCTTGCTTGTGACTTACCAACTACATAAACCTCAATGATCAAATGGTATTATTATTTTCTTCCCTCTACCTCTCCTTTAACTTTCCTCCTCTAAGCCTGTTCTTCAATTCATATCACTTAACTTTGTACCTACCCTGAACCACCCTTTGCCCTTGTCCATAAGTCCCAGTAGGTGGGCAGGTGGAACTATAGAGGGGCAATAAGGACCATGTGACCCCTCATCAATTAGCTCTATTCCCAGGGGGGACAGTCCTAAGGGGTCCTGCCAATCAAACCAGGCCTGATTGTTTTTCTTTTGCTGTCATGTTCCCATGTGTTTTTATATTCCTTTAAAATTCCTGTTACTACCCCTAAGGCATGTCTCACAGGAGATGAAGCCAAGTGTCAGTCTCCTCTCCTCCACCTTTGTCTCTCTCTCTCTTCCGTTCTGCCTTGCTCCCCCTATCTCTACCCCTCTCTCCTTCATCTATCTCCCATCTCTCTCCTCGCTTCTTTTCTGAGCCCTGCATGCAGATTCACAGACAGGGTCACCTCGCATACACACTCTCTGAACGTCAATTGGCTGCATTAAGATGGAAGTATGGAAGGTGTGCTGGATCCCCAATGATAAAGCAGGTCTATGGGTCGGACAGTCTTCAGACACACACACACATTCACGTAGACACATTCACAGAGGCATAACCCAGGACCCATACAGTATGTTATTGTTATGGTCGTCTCAGCACTAGTGGCAGTGCGGAGGGATGACCTGATTGTTCAATTAATGCAAGGAAGCAACTGAATCTCAACTGGAACTCTGTTCACAATAAATGTGTGCTCTGCTATCAATGTGCGTACTCTGGTGAAGATTTTGAAGACTGTACTGGACTACAACTGTACATCTACCAACCTACCTGCTAAACTACTGCTATCATTACAAGTAACACAACTGGTATAACTACACTATTGCCAATAGCCTACTATGACCATGGCACTTTTACTAATATCAATAACTAACAAAAACTCTGAGAGTATCGATCTCTAAAGAACACTATCACTCACCAAAATAGAAAGGAACAAAACTTTCAAATAGCTTTCAAAGGCTTTACTGCCCTCTAGAAAACATCAATGTGGGAATATTGGCCCGGTTTACATAAAAAAAGATGGGCACCAGATTTACCGTGTCTATTTCTAAATTTTTCGTGCTCGGATCGATGGAGGAGTCAGGGTGCTTCTAGCTCTAAAGGAGCTCATTTTCTCCAACATCAATATCGCCAGCCTGTACAGTTCACTCCCTTTCCCTCCCATTACTCCGTTTCATCCTGGCCACAGTGGGCTGCTTGGCTGGTGCTCGAGGTAGACGTTGCCCTTAACCACAGATCTAGGATCAGATTATCCAGCCCCCAAACCCAACCTTAACCAGTGGAATGAACAATTTCTAACCCTGGATTAGTGGTTTGGGGGCAACTCTACCTACTATAGATGGTTAGCAGGAGTTTGGAAACCTATTTGCTTAACTCTTTGCATAGGGCGCTACCCCCCTGTTTTCTACCATAGTGACTAAACATAGGGGTTGAGCAAAAGCAGGGTGCTAGAAGTTGCCTTTAGCCACAGACCTAGGATCATTATTAAACTTGTCACGGTTTTCATATGGTGAAGGAGAGCCGGACCAAACTGCAGCGTGTCTATTGTGATCCATGTTTAATAAAACAAACGTAACACGAATCAAAACACTACAAAACAAATAAACGAAAATGAAAACCGAAACAGCCTAAACTGGTGTCAACTAACACAGCACAAGGACATCAAGACACTAAGGACAATCACCCACGGCAAACTCAAAGAATATGGCTGCCTAAATATGGTTCCCAATCAGAGACAACGATAAGCACCTGCCTCTGATTGAGAACCACTCCAGACAGCCATAGACTTTGCTAGATAACCCCACTAGTTACAATCCCAAATACATACACCCCAAAACCCCAAGACAAAACACACCACAATACAAAAACTCCATGCCACACCCTGGCCTGATCCAATACATGAAGAAAAACACAAATACTTAGACCAGGGCGTGACAAAACTTGAAACGTGAGCCCTGTGTAGGCCAAACATCCCACAATGCGGTGTGAGTAACAGTGGTAACTTATGAACAACATATTGCAGAGCCATTGTTCCTTGCACCGCTCTAATCAGGCCTCACTGAGGTGTTGTTGTTTACTTTGTGGTGTGTCTGGATGCCCCCACCCTGCCACAGCTTCCTGTTCCAGCATGGGAACGGGAGCAAACCCAGTCTGCCAGTGCTGCCATTGGGGCTCTGGTGTGTTTGTGGCTATGTCCCTCTCAGCCACAGCAAGCAGACCCCCCCCCCCGAGAGCTCTTTAATTATCTGTGAGTTCTCCAATCTAATAAATCATTAAAGTGTCTAATCAAATCTGATACAACTGACTGAGGCTCCTAAAAAGACAGGACAATGCGGCGTGCACACACATGATAACTGGTTTTACTGCCCTGTATGTATAAATCATACATGCAATTTAATAACAGAATTGTATGTAAATTCAAGTTTGGAGCCAAAATGTAGTAAGAGTGTGGTAACCAATGTGTTATTACTAAAGCACTCTTTATCAAATACTCTCTCTCTCTCTTTCCGTTCTCTTCCACTCTCAATGTGTGTGGACTTGACGATGGCAGGGTTTTTGTTCAGAGCTATGCAAAGTGTTTGTGAAAGAAAAGGCAGGTATGGGGGCCCGGGCAGACCGACCTAGCAAATGTATTCCACTCTAAATAGCAGCCCAGAGCTGAAATTCATGTAAAACGTCAGTAACTCTTGATGCTTTTAAAAAAGGACGTCTGATACGAGATAATGACAGAGATTTCAGGCCCATTATAGGAGGCTTTCAAATATTCCATTTCTTTTTTTGCATTTGGTTGATCAAATCAGAACACTCACTGCCTACATGTACGGGATAGGTACTATGCAATCTAGAGAGTCAATAGAACAAACTGTGCAGACAGATCAGCAGGAAGGTAGAGAGAGAGAAAGAAGGAGAGGGAGGATAATTTATCAAAGATAATGTATACATTTCTCTGGCCTTACAAGACATTACAGCATGGAAATATTACAATTATTTTGGGGTGTAATTCAAAACTGATTAATAACAGTCATACTGAAAGAAATATACATAAAATGTCAATATAAATATAAATGTATGAAATTAATATTTAGGGCCTACAGGCTAGAGAAAGACCGATAATCGGCCGAGCCGATATATCGAGCAGCTCTATGGTCCTTTCCTAGTCTATCAGTCCTTCTACGTCGGCATGGCCGATATTCCCTCTACGTAGTAAATCCAAGTGCACCCTCTAGTGTCGACTCCTGCAGTTGTGCCAGCTGACACTCAACACCTGAGCCAGGAACACTGCAAAATGATGCTGAGGAATGTCTTGCTGGGGAAATCAGCAGCAGCAAGCTAGCTGCTGTGCTGAGAAACAGAAGAATTGACACTGACCAAAATCAAATTCTTCTTGCAAATATTAGTATAGTTTAATTCACAAATTATAAGGCTTGTGTCAAGGTAAGCAGACATGAAAGCAATAAGTAAGCTAGCTACAGTTGAAGACGGAAGTTTACATACACTTAGGTTGAAGTCATTAAAACTTGATTTTCCAACATACATTTCTTGTAAACAAATTATAGTATTGGCAAGTCGATTAGAACATCTACTTTGTGCATGACACAAGTACTTTCTCCAACAATTGTTTACAGACAGATTAATTAACTCTATCACAATTCCAGTTAGTCAGAAGTTTACATTCACTAAGTTGACTGTCCCTTTAAACAGTTTGGAAAATTCCAGAAAAATACATAATGGCTTTAGAAGCTTCAGATAAGCTCATTTACATAGTTTGAATCAATTGGAGGTGTACCTGTGGGTGTATTTCAAGGCCTACCTTCAAACTTAGTGCCTCTTCGCTTGACATAATCAAAATAAAAATAAATAAAAATAAATCAGCCAAGACCTTAGAATCTTGAGTGTAGGGGGCAGTATTTTGATGTATGGATAAAAACATACCCAAATTAAACTACCTATTTCTCAGGCCCAGAATCTAGAATATGCATATAATTGTCAGATTAGGATAGAAAACACTCCAAAGTTTCCAAAACTGTAAAAATATTGTCTGTGAGTATAACAGAACTGATATTGCAGGCGAAAACCTTAGGAAAATATCATCCAGATTCCTTTTCCTATGGCTTCCCCATGGTGTGAACAGTCTTTAGACATAGTTTCATAGTTTCAAATGAGCGAGAAAGATCACATCACGTCATTGTATGGCTGGGTACCAGCAGCGTTTTGTATGCGCAACAGCTTGGAGCAGCCATTTTCTCTCTCCTATTGAAGAAGCTACATTCCCGGTTTATATATTATCGATTATATATTGTAAAAACTACCTGAGGATTGATTATAAAAAACGTTTGAAATGTTTCTACAAACATTACGGATACTATTTGGAATTTTCATCTGCGATGTTGTGACCGCTCGAGCCTGACGATTTCTGAACATAACGCGCCAACCAAATGGAGGTATTTTGGATATAAAAATCATCTTTGTGGAACAAAAGGAACATTTATTGTGTAACTGGGAGTCTCGTGAGTGCAAACAACTGAAGATCATCAAAGGTAAGCGATTTAATTGATTGCTTTTCTGACTTTCATGACCAATCTACTTGGTTGCTAGCTGTTTGTAATATTTTGTCTACTGAGAGAGATGTGCTTACATAAATGCTTAGTATGCTTGCGCCGAAAAGCTTTATTGAAATCTGACACGCCAGGTGGAGTAACAAAAAACTAAGCTGTGTTTTGCTATATGGCACTTGTGATTTCATATAGATATAATATTTTTAGTAATTTAATTTGAATTTGGCGCTCTGCAAATCAGTGGTGGTTGATGAAAATGATCCCACTAACGGGATGGGTGCATCAAGAAGTTAGAAGAAACATTGTAGACCTCCACAAACGCCTGAAGGTACCACATTCATCTGTACATACAATAGTACGCTAGTATAAACACCAACAGCCATCATACCGCTCAGGAATTAAATAAGGATTAACTTACTTTGGTGCAAAAGGTGCAAATCAATCCCAGAACAGCAGCAAAGGACCTTGTGAAGATCCATGTATTTAGCGCCATCCATCATTCCTTCAATTCTGACCAATTTCCCAGTCCCAACCGGTGAACAACATCCCCACAACATGATGCTGCCACCACCATGCTTCACTGCGGGGATGGTGTTCTCAGGGTGATGAGGTGTTGGGTTTGCGCCAGACATAGCATTTTCCTTGATGGCTAAAAAGCTCAATTTCAGTCTCATCTAGTCAGATGAGTACCTTCTTCCATATGTTTGGGGAGTCTCCCACATGCCTTTTGGCAAGCACCACATGTATTTGCTTATTTCTTTCTATTAGCAATGATTTTTCTCTAGTCATTCTTCCATAAAGCCGAGCTCTGTGGAGTGTACAGCTTAAAGTGGTCCTTTGGACAGATACTCCAATCTCTGCTGTTGAGCTTTGCATATCCTTCAGGGTTATCTTTGGTGTCTTTGTTGCCTTTCTGATTAATGCCCTCCTTGTCTGGTCTGTCAGTTTTGGTGGGCGGCCCTCTCTTGGCAGGTTTGTTATGGTGCCATATTCTTTCAATTTTTTAAATAATATATATTTAATGGTGCTCTGTGGGATGTTCAAAGTTTCTGATATGTTTTTATAACCCAACCTTGAACTGTACTTCTCCACAACTTAGACTAATATAAGTCCCAAACAGATTGTCGTCTGTTGCTCCATAAACTCCACTGAAATAAGCCAAAACAAACTCAATAGCTTAATTTATGCACACACTCCTATTGAGTATGCATTCCCCTGTATTGTGTATGCCTAACCGTTATCTACTTAATTTATTTATCAATAGATTTACCATGGAAATAAATGTATTACCATATCGGTCGTTCTCTACTTCAAGCAGTTGATTACTGTAAAAACTGTGTGTGTGCATGTGTGTGCGTGCGCGTGTGTGTGTGTGTGTGTGTGTGTGTGTGTGTGTGTGTGTGTGTGTGTGTGTGTGTGTGTGTGTGTGTGTGTGTGTGTGTGTGTGTGTGTGTGTGTGTGTGTGTGTGTGTGTGTGTGTGTGTGAGAGAGTACATTATCAAGACCACAATGTCCTGACAAGGTAGGTTTTGGGTTAGGTGTTGGGGGTTTGGGGTTAGGATTAGGTGTAGGTTAAGGGTTAGGGTTAGGGGTTAGGGAAAATTAGATTTTGAATGGGAATAGTTTTTACTCCCCAAAAAGTCCTGAAAAGGTGTATGTGTGTGTCTATGTCTATGTCAGAGAGAGAGAGAGAGAGAGAGAGAGAGAGAGAGAGAGAGAGAGAGAGAGAGAGAGAGAGAAGCATGACCCTTTATTTTCTGCAATGCAATTTACGGCAACATGAACATTTGCTACGGAACCTATTCGTTTCATGTCGATAACCTCCAAAGACAAATATAAGAAACAATCTCTCTGACTAGAGGAAAAAATTATGAGTGAAAATGAAGAAAAATAAAAAAGTTGCGGTGCAACAGGCACACATCAAAAATGTGCTGATAATGGACAGGCTTTCACCCATTGGACCAACATCATTCCCTTTATTAGCATGACAAAGAACACAATCATTTTGGATATGCCTGAATGCCGTTTTCATTAACTTTGCAATGATTTATTAACAAAAGTCTCAGGAATGCTCTAAAAGCAGCAGAACTCCACCAAATGGAGTAAAAAAGAAATAGAAACATTTAACTGAATGAAATAAATAAATAAGTGTAATCTCAATCGAAGAAAAACATTTGAGAGAGGGAGAGAGAGCGATAGCGTGGGGGTGAGAAGGAGAGAGAAGGAGAGTAAGAGAACAAGGAGTGAGAGCAGAGATTAGAGAGAGAGAACGAGGGAGAAGAAAAAGAGAGTAAGAGAAAGTGAGAGGGAGCAAGAGAGAGAGAGAGAGAGAGAGTGAGGAAAGTACATTGTATGTGTACGCCTGGAAGCATCAGGTCAACAGGGTTTTCTGATTTGATCACTGACATCATGATGACTGAAGTGCACAATTAACAATGAAAATATCCAAAATGCTTATGTCTATTTTGAATTTAATGTTACAGGGCCCTGACACATGCACGCTCATGCAAGCACACACACATATACACACAAACACACACATTCAGCCAACTCCCCACTGTTACCCTGTATCATTAAGATTGTATCAGTTAATAATCCCACCAGTGTAATAAATTATAAACAGCTCGATGAGTGACATTGAGATGCCCTCCCAGGTGAGAGGGTTGTTCAGGCATTATCACGGCCACCTCATCACTCAACACTGTGGGTCCTACCCTTCAGAAATATGGACCAAAGCCAATGACCCCAATGACCCCAAATGACCCCAAATAATCCTAAATGACACACCAGTCTTTAAAATAAAACTTGTGTGGTCTGTACAGTATTTATTTGGAAGCAAATACGAATATTACAACAAATTATTGAATGATCAAATCCAACGTCTTCTGTATTTGACTGATTGGGGTGAGTGTGGAACTAAACATTATAACAATGAATTAAGTGAAGTGTTTGAATTTACAGTCCATCACTCTGGACTTGAAGGCCCAATGCAGCGTTTTAAAAAATCAATATCAAATCATTGCTGGGTGACAATTAAGTACCTTACTGTAATTAACGTCTATTAAAACAGGCACCAATAGCTTTTTAGCCAAAAACTTTCTCAAGCAAGTAGTTTGTTAAAGACTGTCGGGGACACCTGAGTGAGGAGTGGAAACCTGAAAACTAAGCTCTTATTGGCGAGAGGTTTGAAACTTGCTTTGGTTATCAGGCAAGTTGTTGCATGGTGATGTCACCATGGAAAACCAAAACTCCTGCCCATGCAACCCTGCTGAGTAGAATGTCCTGTGTAGACTGTATTAACGTTGATTTCAAGTTTGTTCACACTTTTACAAACAAAACACAGCGAAAAAATGATTTTTGACAGCACTGGGGCTTTAAAGACATCAGAATTTTGATAGTTTCCAACTTCACTGCCTTACCTAGCCAACCTTTAGTGGACCAATCCAACCAGAGACATTTTTGAGACTTAACAGGACAGCAGCGTGGATGGATACAAATGAGAAAACTCCACTTTCGACCGGGCCAAGTTTTAGAGGAGCTTTCCTCTGGCCAAGACCTCTGATGAATGACTTTCCCTTTTCGTTCTTTCAATGGCAGAAAAATAAGCTCCACATTGCAATTTAGGGAGCCTTATAAATCAATGGGTGACCACAAATAATTCCACATGGGGAGAATTTATATGTTTAATTACAGTCTGCAGGTGCTGGGCTTTGCTTTACTCATTACTGTAAGACATATGAAAGAGGCGGGTTGGGATAGCATGCACAGCGGCAGGACAAAAGGGAGGACAAAGCAATTAGCTGGCTGTTATTTAATAGGAACCTTGGTGAAGTCATTTCAGCTCCGCCGTGGATTTCATACATTTCAATCCATAGCAGAAGTCATTTAAAAAGACCAGTGGTGGTATGGTGCTACAGTTGCAATTAGAATTCACAGAGAATTGAAAGGCTGGCGATTGAAAAGGAGGTGTTAAGCACTGTGTAATATTTGATTGTCCAACTTGTTTTTCCCAATGGATTTTCCAGTGAAATAGGGGATGGGATCCCCTGAAGTGGTTTTGTACTGCAGATGCTTTGGGCCATATAGTGGTATAGCAGATGCACTTGGCTATAGTCAGTGTTTGGCTATAGTGTGTGTTTTTCACAAGGCTTTTGATTTTGTTTGGCTGTAGCTAATGTTTGGCCTGGACAGGGTCTGTGTGTGATGTGCGTAATGTGCGTGATGTGTGTGTGTGTGTGTGTGTGTGTCTGTGTGTGTGTGTGTGTGTGTGTGTGTAACCCAGCCCATGGACACAGTGCCTGTGTGTCCTGAGTGGTAGCATGCCACACGCTGGCCGTCACTCTACCAACCTCAGCACTTGCCATCTTACCTCAGGGCCCTGGACTGGCACCAAAGTGGAACTGGGGAGTGCCGGGGTGGTAGGCATGGGCGATGATAGCCATGTGGTCAGGGGGGGGGTCAGTGGATCAAAAAGGGGGTCCGTTGGGAAGAGATAATCAACAGGCAATGGCTATAACAATGGTTAGCCAACCACTAGCTAGCAAACAGACAGCCAGTATAAAACCCATAGACCCCTGGGTAAACAAATCCAAGCCCTATCTGTATACAGACAGAAACATGCACACACACTCACTTATGTTCTGTTTCAGTCCAGTTAACCTCAGCCTGAGGATGTTTGGGCACAACAGTCCTGCCAAATCTTCCCTCCTCGGACAGTGTTTGGCGGCCATGCAAGGGCTAACCTCTTCATGCCCACCGTCTGGCCATCGGCATGTTGGACTTGGCAGGCTCAGCCCTGGCCGGCTGTGTGTGTGAGTGTGTGTGGCCCGGTTGGCTGTCTGGCTGGTCTCTGCCTGGCGCCCACTCTGAGCATGTCCTTTGACCTCTGGGCCATGGAAACAGCTTGGCGAGGCTTGGCCGTGCACACACTACAGTCTGTAGCTGCAGGGCCGTTTGGCAAGACAGCCATGTTTAAAGGCATCAGACCAGTTACCTTACTGTAACTCATCCTCTCAGTCCCCGAGCCAGCTACAGTAGTTACCTGTCTCTTTCAGCCGGTCTATAGACAGCTACTGTATTTGTCCTTCTCACTTCGTCTCCTACTAGGCCTACCATTCTTTCTTGATTTGTCTCCTAGACAAAATTCATTTCAGTCAGTCCCTTAGGCCTGCTACTTACTACATGCCCCTCTCAGATTCCCAGCTAGGTATCATATCCCTTTGTCCCCTACAAATACTTGGTACTCCTACTGTCCCCATATCTATTTGCAAAGCATATTCACTGAGTGTACAAAACATTAAGAATACCTTCCTACTATTTTGTCCCTCAGAACAGCCTCAATTCGTCGGGACATGGACACTACAAGGTGTCGAAAGCGTTCCACAGGGATGCTGGCCCATGATGACTCCAATGCTTCCCATAGTTGTCATGTTGGCTGGATGTCCTTTAGTGGGGGAAACTGTTGAGTGTGAAAAACCCAGCAGCGTTACAGTTCTTGACACAAATACGTGTGCCTGGCATCTTCTATCATACCCCATGAAATCTTGTGTCTTGCCCATTCTGAATGGCACACATACACAATCCTTGTCGAAATTGTCTCAAGGCTTAAAAATCCTTCTTTAACCTCCCTCCTCCCCTTCATCTACACTGGTTGAAGTGGATGTGACAAGTGACGTCAAAAAAGGATCATAGCTTTCACCTGGATTCTATATCATGGAAAGAGCAGGTGTTCTTAATGTTTTGTACACTCAGTGTAGACTGAATATACTGTAGTGTATAGGCCAGGTGTGATTTACAGCTTCTACCATCCAGAGTTCGGGAGATTGTATTTGAGCTCCTGTAATTTCAGTTTAAACACTTGTTTGTGTGTGTGTGTTTACACCAAAACTAATTTGGACCAAAGACAAACTAAAATCATAAATCCATTATTGTATCACAATTCAATAACCAAAGAGAGAAGAGTTCGGGAGTTAAAAAAAATGCATGTACACACAATCAAACTCATGCAGACCACTCGCTAACCACACATAACACTCCAGTCCACTCCTATCCACCCTAATTCGAGATCTGATGGGCATTCAATGATGTTGCTCTTGCTGCGGGCGATTCCCTGATCCACCTCTACGCAGACGACACCATTCTATATACTTCCGGCCCGTCCTTGGACACTGTGCTATCTAACCTCCAAACGAGCTTCAATGCCATACAACACTCCTTCCGTGGCCTCCAACTGCTCTTAAGCGCTAGTAAAACCAAATGCATGCTTTTCAACCGATCGCTGCTTGCACCTGCATGCCCGACTAGCATCACCACCCTGGATGGTTCCGATCTTGAATATGTGGACATCTATAAGTACCTAGGTGTCTGGCTAGACTGTAAACTCTCCTTCCAGACTCATATCAAACATCTCCAATCAAAAATCAAATCAAGAGTCGGCTTTCTATTCCGCAACAAAGCCTCCTTCACTCACGCCGCCAAACTTACCCTAGTAAAACTGACTATCCTACCGATCCTCGACTTCGGCGATGTCATCTACAAAATTGCTTCCAACACTCTACTCAGCAAACTGGATGCAGTTTATCACAGTGCCATCCGTTTTGTCACTAAAGCACCTTATACCACCCACCACTGCGACTTGTATGCTCTAGTCGGCTGGCCCTTGCTACATATTCATCGCCAGACCCACTGGCTCCAGGTCATCTACAAGTCCATGCTTGGTAAAGCTCCGCCTTATCTCAGTTCACTGGTCACGATGGCAACATCCCTAAAGCCAACACCTCATTTGGCCGCCTTTCGTTCCAGTACTCTGCTGCCTGTGACTGGAACGAATTGCAAAAATCCCTGAAGTTGGAGACTTTTATCTCCCTCACCAACTTCAAACATCTGCTATCTGAGCATCTAACTGATCTCTGCAGCTGTACATAGTCTATTGGTAAATAGCCCACCCATGTTCACCTACCTCATCCCCATACTGTTTTTATTTATTTACTTTTCTGCTGTTTTGCACACCAATATCTCTACCTGTACATGACCATCTGATCATTTATCACTCCAGTGTTAATCTGCAAAATTGTAATTATTCGCCTACCTCCTCATGCCTTTTGCACACAATGTATATAGACTCCCCTTTTTTTCTACTGTGTTATTGACTTGTTAATTGTTTACTCCATGTGTAACTCTGTGTTGTCTGTTCACACTGCTATGCTTTATCTTGGCCAGGTCGCAGTTGCAAATGAGAACTTGTTCTCAACTAGCCTACCTGGTTAAATAAAAAATAAAATATTTTTTTTTTCCTAATTGGCCTGCGCACCCTTTACCAGAGGCCCAATGGAATCATCTTCATTTCAGATCAGAGAGAGAGAAAGAGAGAGGCCCTGATGGAAGCCGACAGACGATGAACGTCAGCGGGCATGACGGACACTGGCAAGGAGACTTGACACGGCTCCCTACCTGTTTGAGGCCCGTTTGCACTCCTCCAGTCTGTGGAGCTGCCCTCTACCATCTCTTCTCCCAGTCCTCCCAGCTCAGGTGCTGTGGCCCAGTCCAGCCTACACTGGGAAGAGACACAAAGAGTGGCGGAGAGTAGTTCATCACCCTGCTTCAAAAAATCATGCAAAAACTGTTCAATTGAATGAGTTATACTTTAGTATCCTACAAAGACATTACCACACAAAAACAATGATGATGACATAAGGATATGCAAAATATAGAATGCCATGATGCTGTGTTAGCACCCTTGTTATGGTAAAGGTCAACGTGTGTAGTAAACAGTGGTGTGGTGATTAAACATCATGGTAGTAGAAGCATAGCGCTGGGAGGTAGAGAGGGAGGAGAGGAGGGATGGGAGAGGGCAGATAGATCGGGGGGCTGAATTCCCACTCCCAATCGGAGTGTAATTAGGGCACTGTCCTCCTCGACACACACACCCTCCCCCACAGTGCATCGCCGTCTACCCATAATCCCTGCGTGGGTCTGTGGGCTTCCCCTGACCCACTTAAACACATCTGGATCAGCTGCACTTACCTCCTCACACTCACCCACACCCACATACACACGCTTATGCATACAAATGCTTATCCATAAGGGACCAAAACACAAATTCACATACAGGAAACAGGAACATGCAGTAAAAGCACATACAGACAATACAAGCCTACATACAGACATTCAAAGACACAAAACACATATAAAGTGTTGTCACACGAAGAAGATCCCATTCATAATTGACTCTAGATCATTCAAGATGAAGACAGTGCCTCATGTAGCTGCAACAAACTATCTGTGATTAGAATTGAAGTTGACCACATCCCTGTAGCATTTTTCAAAAGCTTTGTTTCAATGGCAGAGCTCCAGAAAAAGCCTAAATACACAGCATATGTAAAGAATACTGTGTAAAGCAGATACCTTTGAGAGCCAAAGGTTGTTTTGGTAGTGTTCTGCTGGATGTTAACTGTTGGGTTTGAAGCACAGAGGGGCCTACACAGAGGCAGGAGGCATGAAAGGGCACATGAAGAGAGCGATTAGGCATTTGAAACAGGGGAATACTATCGCCGGTATATCGCTTCCAAAAATGTGAAACCTTTGAAGTGTGTTTGAGGCGAGGGAGCAAAGGTGTGTGTTTGAGGCAATAGTGAGTTGGCTTGTCAGGGTGTGTGTGTGTGTGTGTGTGTGTGTGTGTGTGTGTGTGTGTGTGTGTGTGTGTGTGTGTGTGTGTGTGTGTGTGTGTGTGTGTGTGTGTGTGTGTGTGTGCGTGTGTGTGTGCATGTGTATGTTGAAGTCCCTCTTGCCTAACTAAACATACAAAATACAAAACCCAGGTAAATGACATGGCGTTCTCTGTATATGCCCAGTGGCTCTCATTTCTCTTCACAGACTGAGTTCAGAGGGCAAGTTAGACCTGCATATGCTGGACCCCACAGTCAGCCACCTACACACACACACTATTAGCCTGTGGCTACAGCATTCAAAGAGGTGTGATACTGAAATCCAGAGGCAGAGGGAACAGTGGGGTTTGCAGGGTCCATGGCAGGGTATTGATCAAGGTTAGTTTAGTGGAAAACGGATCCCTCCCAACAGGGCTGTGCCTGAGGGGCATAAGAGCAACACTCCACTAGGTGTGTGTGTGCTTGCGTGTGTGTGTGTGTGTGCACGTGTCAATATGTGTGTGCACGTGTCAATGTGAAACATCTACATATCGTATGTCTGTGTCTGTGTGCATGTGGCAACGTGTTCGCGCTTCTGTGTGTGTTTCTTGTGTAAGTGTATTTCTACGTGTGTGTGAATACCATGGCTTAAGGATATCCGCTAGTAACTCCAGTCGGTGACTATTAGATTGAAATAACATTGCTAAAAAAGGTAAATATCACAGGCTGAGGCAGGTTGGTATACTGTAACATCATGGTACTGTAATGAGCAGGCAGCTCAGTCGTAATTAAGGAGAGGAGATGAGGAAAGAAGGATTTCAAAGACTATTGGAACACAGCAGGTAGTGAAACTACTAATCTCATTGGCCTGTAGCGCTGTAGTGCTATGAGTAGACTGCAGGAATCTCTCTCTCTCGTTCACTCTCTTTCTCAAAAGGAAAACTATTTATGTCTCTCTCAAATATACGCGTGCACACACACACAACACACACCACACACCACACAGCACACACACACACCTAGCAGAAACACAGATGTGTAAAAACCTGTATGCTACACCACTCTGAGCTCATGGGCTAGGAAGAAAATGACCTCCACATTGAAAGAGTTCCAGCACACACAGGCATACAGTCCTTCTATCAAGGAGAGAGGCAAGAGGGAAAGGGGATTGAACAGGCCTCACATATAAACTCATACACATACTACAGGCTCACAGGAATCATGGATATTTGTGTGGTCTTTTTTTTCCTTTTGCATAAAATGGTAGTGGGCCGTCAAAAGCCAGAAAGCAGGTAGCCATGTGATTCTCTCTCTCTGTACATCCATCTCTCCTCTCTCTCCCCCTCTCTGGTCAATCTAATGGATGGTGAATTCCCTGCCTACTCATGCATACCGCTAGCAAATTGTCCTTCTCAGATCGCAGCCCTGCTGCCGTGTGATTTGTGAAAGACGGAGAACGTCGGAGCGACAGGGAGAGTCTCCAGCTCATATTGGATATAGACAAACTAGTCCAAAAGGTGCATTTGAAGAAAATTACATATTTGATGGCTCACAAGCCGGCAGGGCTGGGTGTCCGTGTATGCCTGTGAGAGAGAACGAGACGGACAGAGACAGAGCCAGAAAGAGAGCGAGAGAGAGAGAGAGAGAGAGAGAGAGAGAGAGAGAGAGAGAGAGAGAGAGAGAGAGAGAGAGAATAGAAAAGTGAAGGCTGTGACCTTGGTATGAGATGCCTTTCTCAGGTTATTGTATGCATGTGTGTGCAAGTGTTTTTGTCATCGTACCATTGGGTAAAGAAGAAAAAATACTAACAACCTTCACCTACAGAAGCCCACTATTCTACTCCCAGATGTATAATAGCAGCTCCCTGCTTTGGATTACTGATCCCTTGTCACCCAAAATACACCACACTGTCCATCTAGTCCCCTGCATGTCATTTGGGTCTGTAATAGGATCCAGAGTACAAAAAAAGGAGGAACCGAGATGGAACCCAGAGAGAATATTAAATGTTGGATGTATTGTGGGAGAATTCAATCTCAGGTCACTGCAAGCCATTGTTTTACTTCTGTATGTCTATATCTAGAGAAGAGCACTGTTTATTCAAGGTATTAACAGCTTAGAGCGCCCCCCATTGGTTGTGTGATATCTTCACAGTGTTAGAGCGAATCGGTTGTCGATTATTATTGCCTGGCCCCCAAGATCAGGCATAATAGCCGAGCCCATCGGATAGCTGTGAGTGAGAGCAATTAGCAAGTGCTCTTAAGAGAGCTTCTAGAGCTGTTAATGACTGGAGCTACGGGGAAAACACTCAGCTCTGCTAGCAGTCTAGAATAACAATGAGACAGGATTACACAGAAAAATACAGTCTGGTGTATCAGCTTCTAACCTGTTGAGTGATGGAAGAAAATTCCTAGGTAACAGTGACTGTGGGGAAAGAACAGTGCAGACATACACACAGTACATACACACCCAATGGATCACAATCAAATGCAGAACACACCCACACAAGCAGAGGCACATCATTTTAACCTGTGTCTGTCTCTCTCCAACAAACCCGAATATAAACAAAAACATGCACACACACACACAGGGACAAACACACACACAAACGTTCACAAAAGAACATGGCTACACAGTAAAGCTTTCATAAATGAGCCTACTTTAAGGCAAGACGCGAGCTATTAGCCCCCAAAAAAGAACAAATAAAAAGAAAAGCGAGGAGGGAGAGACAGGCACAGGCTAATTCAGAACACTAGGTGCAGAATGTGCCAAGTCTGCCTTCCCCTTTCAAAGGAACGGCCGCTGCAGCTTTCCAGCCATAAACATCTAGCGGGGAGGTCTGCTTAGGGACTAGCCACATTAAACATGCTTATTTATAAAGGAATTTTGGCACAAGGATGCCAACTTCTCTTTTTTTCCTTTCTTCTCTTGCTCTCCCTGCCTACTTCAAATATCCTGATCTTTAATCTGGGGGCCAGAGTATGCTAGACAGATTAGGACAGCAGCTACTGACAAGGTCGTTAAATCTCTGCTGGCTGACACACCTGGCACTGGAGATGCTTAGGAACGATCCTCCAAAGGGCTGCACAGAGGAAGAGTAATGGGGGAAGAGCCGAGAGAGAAGTCACAGTGTCTGGAACGGGACACCAGCGTTTGGACCTGTTAAATGGGCCCAATCATGTAAAAGGCCTGAGGAAAATCTTGGGATCCACAACGGACTCAGTGTGCCGGTTTGGAATGCCATGTTTTCCATGCAGGAGAGTAATGTATTGGATATGAGGAAGGAATGCAGACGAGAGTGGGGCACTTATATTAGGTGTTGAAGTGTGTGTGTGTGTGTGTGTGTGTGTGTGTGTGTGTGTGTGTGTGTGTGTGTGTGTGTGTGTGTGTGTGTGTGTGTGTGTGTGTGTGTGTGTGTGTGTGTGTGTGTGTGTGTGTGTGTGTGTGTGTGTGTGTGTGTGTGTGTGTGTGGGCGTGCGTGCGTGCGTGCGTGCGTGCGTGTGTTTGAGGGAGTGGGTGTTAACGGTATGTGCTCCAAGGGGAGTCTCGGAGCCGATGGTTTCTCAGTGTGAAAGTGTTGATTTCATAACACTTCAGAGCTCCAAACTGTCAAACCACACAGCACCAGTCACAATACACACAGTACATGCATACACAATATGGTGCCCATATGCCTGTGATGACATCCAGATGAGTGGCTTCCAGAGCCACTACTGGAACTGCAATGTTGATCCATTTTGGACCAGCCCCTGAGAGAATAGAATCTGAGGAGGATTCATTTTGGATCAGCCCCTGAGAAAATAGAATCTGAGGAGGATTCATTTTGGATCAGCCCCTGAGAAAATAGAATCTGAGGAGGATTCATTTTGGATCAGCCCCTGAGAGAATAGAATCTGAGGAGGATTCATTTTGGATCAGCCCCTGAGAAAATAGAATCTGAGGAGGATTCATTTTGGATCAGCCCCTGAGAGAATAGAATCTGAGGAGGATTTATTTTCGACCAACCCCTGAGAGAATAGAATCTGAGGAGGATTCATTTTGGATCAGCCCCTGAGACAATAGAATCTGAGGAGGATTCCTTTTCGACCAGCCCCTGGGAGAACAGAATCTGAGGAGGATTCATTTTGGATCTGCGATTTCAGTCAGACTGCAGGGACTTATATAGAAAATGAAACAAAGAACAGGTCTAGGATTCTCCTCTGTGCCTTCCTTCCAGGTTGCCCAACCCTCACTAGTGGTAGATTAGACTGCTTAGCGCTCACTGCAGGCTAGCTAATCGCTAGGGGTGTGGGGGTGCTCTTATCCCCCACTTCCTTTTCCTCCTCGACCCCCGATCCCACCCCCACATTGCCCGCAGGGCATCATCACAGTGACAGCGGTGACAGTAATCTTGCGGTAACAGTTTGGATGCGTTGTCATTAAGCCGCCACCATGACACTGAGATGATTGCCCTGAAGAGGATGGCCGTAATGCAGGAGCCAGCCAGCCAGGAGGAGAGAAACCACGCCGGGCTAAAAATACTATCACACAATGCATCTCATAATTGGTTTATGCAGTGCAATACTGTAGCCGCAGCCCCTATCACATTAACAGCCAAGTGCTAGACAATGGGCTGAGATGGGTAGAGAGGTGGATGGTGGTGGTGCGTCATTCCAGAACAGTGTTCTAAGCAATATAAGTCATGATTCAACCAACCCCCTAACATATTATGAGTTATCGTCACTTCCTGATTGACTAGGTACAGTACAGGCGCTAGATATATGTCTATGCTAAAGACAATGAAGTACCATGCCTCTGTGTCAGTAACAAAAGTTAAGGATATGGACAAAAGAAGTAAGTGAGATTTAAGAACACTGTCTCTAGTTCTGTGCCCTACATCTCCATAAATCCTAATACTGAGTCATTCTGTGTGAAAGAAAAAGACAGAAAAAAAAGAAGAGAATAAATGCATTTTCTCTCCCTCTCCTTCCCCTCAGTGTGTCGGTGTGGCCAGACAGGGGAGCAGATGGTGGTTTAAGCAGAGAATTCATGAGCGCCACAATCTTAATGTTGCAGAAAGAAATGAAAAGGACTTGCATCAAACCAACAGACAAACGCACTTGCTAATATTAACGCACTCCTCATTCATCCAATGTGCTTCCTAATTGCTTTTCTGTACACAGTAATATGGCACCTGCTGCTCAACTCCGGCTCACGCGTCAGGGGAGGATAGGATAGAGGGAGAGAGAGAGGCTACAGATCTACAACTCAGCAGCTCTCTCTCTCTCTCTCTCTCTCTCTCTCTCTCTGGTGACGGATACATGGCTGTGGATCACGTGCTGGACCTGTCAACGTTCCTCATTAAAATGGTATATTTACAGCAGGAAGGAGAGGGAACACCACAGGAAAAAAATGAAAGCACTCGGTAAACAGTCAGTTATACGAGTCAGACATAGGGGGAGGAAGAGTGAAAGGGAGAGAGAGTAGGAGGAGGCTTCTCAAGGAATCAGCCCCATCTCACACTAGACCTTGTTGCTTCATAGAGACAGAATGGGAAACAGGACACATTTAAAGTAACTATCCAGTGAAACTCTCACGTGTCGAGAGGAGTACTATTGGCCATGCAAAGTCACAGAACTCACAGTTGCATTATTGTTTTGGGATATGACCTTCCATGACCAAACTCAAAATAAAATGTATTACGATCACCAAATAGACCATAAACGCATTCACGTACAGTACCAGTCAAAAGTTTGGACACACCTACTACAAGTTTTTTTTCTGCATTGTAAAATAATAGTGAAGACATCAAAACTATGAAATAACACATATGGAATCATGTGGTACCCGAAAAAGTGTTAAACATGTAACGACGTTCTTCTTTTGTTGAAGGAGAGTCGGACCGAACTGCAGCGTGTAAGTTACTCATGTTTATTAGGAAGACAAACGAACGAACTATACACAAATAACTAATAAGTACAAAAACAACAAACAGAACGTGAAACCTATTACAGCCTGACTGGTGCACACTACACAGAGACAGGAACAATCACCCACGAAATACAAAGCGAAAACCAGGCTACCTAAATACGGTTCCCAATCAGCGACAACGAGAATCACCTGACTCTGATTGAGAACCGCCTCAGGCAGCCAACCTATTTAACACACACACCCCTAATCAGCTACAATCCCAAACACTACAAACCCCAATACGAAAATACAATACAAAATAAACCCATGTCACACCATGGTCTGACTAACTAATAAACTAAAACACAAAATACTAAGACCAAGGCGTGACAAAACAAATCAAAATATATTTTAGATTTGAGATTCCTCAAAGCAGACACCCTTTGCCTTGATGACAGCTTTGCACACTCTTGGCATTCTCTCAACCAGCTTCATGAACCTGGAATGCATTTCAGTTAACAGGTGTGACTTGTTCAAAATTCATTTTTGGAATTTTTTTACTCCTTAATGCGTTTGAGCCAATCAGTTGTGTTGTGACAAGGTAGGGGTGGTATACAGAAGATTGCCCTATTTGGTAAAATACCAAGTCCATATTATGGCAAGAACAGCTCAAATAAGCAACGAGAAATGACAGTCCATCATTACTTGAAGAAATGAAGGTCACTCAATTCAGAACATTTCCAGAACTACGCACATACATACACACTAACATTTGGATTCTCTCTTTTTCTACTGAAGTCTCACCACAGTTTAGTACCACTCAGCTGACAGTTCCAGTCCCCCCCAGATACGGGAAACCTGGAGGGGCTCTCCCTGTCCTATCTTATCTCCCCAGAGTTATAGCTGGGTCGGTTCAAACATAGGTTAAGGATTCTCTTTGTATTCGTTAGGCACACACATGCATTCCTCTCTTCCCCCCTCCAACCTAGTTGGAGCTGTGTTTATTATTTTTAAATACTCCTTGTTCATGCTACATAACCTCTAATCCCTAATGGTTAAGTTTCCGGGTATAATTATTTAATAATTTATCTTAAACCTTAATAAAATCTTTTAACACGAGCACTGGACATTAGACTGGTGGAAATCTGTCTTTTGGACTGATGATTCCAAATTTTAGATTTTTGGTTCCAACCACCGTGTCTTTGTGAAAAGCACAGTAGGTGAACGGATGATCTCCGCACGCGTGGTTCCCACCGTGAAGCACGGAGGAGGGGGTGTGATGGTGTGGGGATGCTTTGCTGGTGACACTGCCAGGAATTTAGTTAGAATTCAAGGCACAATTGAACTTTATACTCGTGGTTTCGCAACAGGACAGTTAACTGCCCTGCACTCAAACCAAGGCCCTCTGCCTTCTAATTATCTATAGGCTGTTTCAAGTTGTCAATTAAAAATTATTTTCTAACAAGTTTTATTTTCTAACAACAGTTTAAATTGAGGTGTGTTCCGTCTCCTCGTCAATTCACATAAGAAGTAGCCCATTCCACTGTTGGACAATTTATGTTTGAGGCTTTACTGAGCCGAAAAAACTTCTCTCTTCTACGAGAGCCCAAGCGCTTCCAAGGTGTTTCCCGAGATCAAGTCTGAAGACATTGCACATCTCTAGTCAGAATAGGGCTTGCACCAATATTCCCCCCCCAGCACCTTATCTGGCTGGTGCCCGCATTGCCCTCGTGATGGTTTTCCTTACAAATTGTACTTTGGACATGTGTGCGTTCCTATCAAAGTAAGTGGGTTATTTTCTGTATACCATGTTGTCCTTTCTGCTGTAGCACAACCTATATATATATATATATATATATATATATATATATATATATATATATATATATATATATATATATATATATATATATATATGTGGTTGATAATGTATTTACTGTTTTATTCACGTTTTCCATCACTGGTGACAAATCATGCATTCCAATTCTTGCATAGATTGTAATGGACACATATGATGTGTGTAAAATACTTTGTCAGACCAAAGATGTTATAACAAGGGATAGTTCACTCGGCTGACTTAGGGTGCTTTCAAGACAACTGTGAACTCCAAAAAATACTAGGTACAATCATGACGTCAATGATTTTCAGGTTGGAAAGTCTGAGCTCTAGAAAGAGGCCCGAGTTCCTGAGTTGGAATTCTGAGTTGGATTAAACTATTTTTCCCACTCTTAGTTTTTATCCAAATCCCAGTTGTCTTGAATGTACTGAAGTCAGAAGTCTGAGATTTCCCAGTTCCCAGTTGTTTTGAACATGGTATCAGATTGTGAATTTGGTACCTCAGGATTGACAGCTCAGACCCCCCTTTCCAGGGATTTTATTTGTCCTTAGAGTATAAACTTCTCTTGTGTTTGCCCCCCATTTATTGATAAATCCCCCATCATAGTAATATTTCCTGCATCCTATCAACCCACGATACCTTCCCCCATGTCTACACCACATTGACATGAAAACCATCCGCAAATGAAATGAATCCCCCCACAAATCCCCCTGAAATGGTTTCATCCCTGTTTAGCTTTCACTCTATGGTTAGGCTAGGCAGTAGGCTTGTATTTGGTGTGATGATCTATGAGGTGAAAACATTTTATTTGCTTTGTGATTTGTCAAAAAGAGTAAACGGCTTTTCAAGTCATGTACTCCAGTTCTTGTATACACTGTAACAAGTACATCGACTATTTGTTATATGCTGAAAAGTGGCTAAACTAAGTTAATATTTTTCAGGCAATGAGCACAGCCATCTTTGACTTTGTTTATTTGCGTCTTATAGTGAATGGCATTCTGGGATTAAGGAGTTTTCGCCAAGTCAAACATAAAAAACATGGCTGCCCTCATGAGGAATTTAGCTGCTGTTAGCTTAGCTGACAGCATTTATTTTCGAAACAGAAATACATTAGTCTATTGTGCTCACCAGGGATGTAGTACATTGTAAACTAGTCTAGCTGTTAGGTTGCTACTTGTGATTAGTTTTTTGTCACTGCAACATGTTATTTAGACTGGTTTATGGAATGAGTTTGGCTGTGGATGTGTTCCGTGTGATGTTTGGATGATGAAGTTCACATTGATCTTTTATAATAAAAGGTTAAATTCAGGAATAAAGTTTAAGACCTTTATTTTCATCAGAACCTAAAAATATTCAGATGCTGTTCAGAAAACAATGCTGTTTAGACGCGTTTGTTGCATCATACGTTCTGTTGCTACTGTTCCAATCACAAGTTGGTGATTGTAAGTGTCAAAGGGTTAACCAGCATGGCTCCCACAGCATTCGACAGCGATGCGCCATCCCATCAATTGAGATGTTTGGGATGAGTTGGACTGCAGAGTGAAGGAAAAACAGCCAACAAGTGGTCAGCATATGTGGGAACTCCTTCAAGACTGTTGGAAAAGCATTCCAGTCTAGTACCTCATGAAGCTGGTTGAGAGAATGCCAAGAGTGTGCAAAGCTGGCATCAAGGCAAAGGGTGGCTGCTTTGAAGAATCTAAAATCTAAAATACATTTGATTTGTTTAACAGTTTTTTGGTTATGACATGCTTCCATATGTGTTAATTCATTGTTTTGATGTCTTCACTATTACTCTACAATGTAGAAAACAGTAAACATTAAGACAAACCATTGAATGAGCAGGTCTGTCCAAAGTTTGACTGGTACTGTATGTACTGTAGAGTAGGTACAGTGAAGAAATAAGTAACGGCTTAGCCAAAAGTCATAAAAACACAAAGGCCATTATATGTAGCTAGTGAATGGCTATGCCACCTTCAAAGCCTTACTCTGATGGCTGCAAGTGATTTTGCAGAAATGTTGGAACCCACTATAAAACTGGCATGCCTACAGCCACTTTTCATTTCTTAGTGTTGGCATGAATAGAATGTCATTTATATTGTTCATACAAGGTTTTATCACAAATTCAGAATGACTTACGTTTATCTTCAGAGGGAAAATGTCCAACCTTGTCTTCAGCAAACCACCCAATTCATAATTTTCTTCTACATTCTTGTTCTTAATTTTAATACTCTGGGAATTTTGCAATTGATCACAACAAAATGTAATTGTTTGTAGAGTTCCACCTTGAGAGGATCAGTTTGGGACCAGCGGTACCCCCCCTATAGCCCTACCATTATCTGCAGACCAGCTGCTGTTAAATGCACTAAATTGTAATATAATGAGCATGTGAATTACAAGCAATTACAGAGTCAAATTGAATAAATCCTTAGAGCAATATATTGTCCTTTCTCTTTACATCATACTTGATTGATGCATATTTTATGGAGTGCATATTATCTTGTCTGGAGAAAAATAAAGTTAACTTCAATTTGTTGTTTGATGGATGCCTCAAAATATCCTTTGTATTATAGAGGGGCGTAATGTTAACAGAATGAACATACTGTTTATAACATTAGTATCACTCAAAAGTCAGGATTTCTTGTTCCCTTCTGAGGAATGAATGAACATGATTGCCTATACATATATACATATATATATATATCATATATGGCTATGAGTAGTACTTACAAAACACTGCAAAATAAATCTGTGATTTATAACTCCACCAATTAACAACTTCATAGGAGTTTACCCCAAACATAATTCAAATCAATGAAATATATGATGCAGCATAATTATTCTATATTTTGAAAATGAAAAAGGATGCCAATCAATTAGAACGAAAATAAAATCATGCAATGTCAATCATAATCAGAAGTGATTTAAATACAGTTGATGGTTGAGGGGTTTACAAAAATGTGTATTATAATAAATACGAGTAATTTCACAGGATATTCTAAATTGGTCATGTAAATTATCATCATTTTCAATGTTCCAGATTTTCATGAACATGTTTGTATAAAGTAATAACTGTATAATGTCAAACCTTTGTTTTATGAAATCAAGGAATTATCTAAAGCAGTAGTATAGAAGTAGCTATGATTTGCAGTGACAAGCCATTGAAAAATGGAAGATTAGCCCCAAAACCACTTGGAGTGATTGACACACACACACACACACACACACACACACACACACACACACACACACACACACACACACACACACACACACACACACACACACACACACACACACACACACACACACACACACACACACACACAAACAAAATGATTCTCATTGACATGTTTGTATCAAGTAATGACTGTATAATGTCATACCTTTGTTTTTATCAAATCAAGGATTTATCTAAAGCACTAGCCTAAAGGTAGCTATGATTTGTTCAATGAAAATAGAGACGGTTGTTGTTACTGCAGGCAACAGAGATTACGGAATATGTTTCCGTTTTAATTACAAAGTTTTGGAGACCGTTTTGTAGTCTAGCTGCAAAAGAAACAAAGTTCAATGTTAAATTTGGACATAATTCCGAAATTTTGGTTAAATGTTTGGATTAGGGTTAAAACTAAAACTAAATTACAAAAAGAGTGTCTAGCACTGGGATTGAAACCAACAAGGTTCTGAGACGTGAGCCTACTAGACGGTAACAGGAACTCACATTGTCCATAGTGGACGATTGGCAAATGCCATGGAAATAAAAGGCCAAACCATCCCTTAACTCCACCCTTCTAATACCTTGTGAAAGTGACGTCCTTGTGAAAATACCCTGTGAATGTGATGTCGTATCCCATGTGACTGGTCTTTTGAATGTGCTTCAAGATTATATCATGAAAACACAGTCATTGAATATATACATATATATATATACAGTTGAAGTCGGAAGTTTACATACACTTAGGTTGGAGTCATTAAAACTTGTTTTTCAACCACTCCACAAATTTCTTGCTAACAAACTATAGTTTTGGCAAGTTGGTTAGGACATCTTTGTGCATGACACAAGTAATTTTTCCAGCAATTGTTTACAGACAGATTATTTAACTTAAAATTAACTATATCACAATTCCAGTGGGTCAGAAGTTTACATACACTAAGATGACTGTGTCTTTAAAACAGCTTGGACAATTTCCAGAAAATTATGTCATGGCTTTAGAAGCTTCTGGTAGGCTAATCAACATCATTTGAGTCAATTTGAGGTGCACCTGTGGATGTATTTCAAGGCCTATCTTCAAACTCAGTGCCTCTTTGGTTGGCATCATGGGGAAATCAAACGAAATCAGCCAAGACCTCAGAAAAACAATTGTAGACCTCCACAAGTCTGGTTCTTCTATGGGAGCTATTTCCAAACACCTGAAAGTGTCACGTCTGCTCCCGCTCTTCCCCCCTCTGGCTTTTGAGGATGCCAGGCTGCCCTGCATCATATGCACTCCTGCCATCTATTACGCACAACAGCCTTCCCTCGTCACACCAGTCACATGGGATATGGGGCGGAAGGGTAGCCTAGTGGTTAGAGCGTTGGACTAGTAACCAGAAGGTTACAAGTTCAAATCCCCAAGCTGACAAGGTACAAATCTGTTGTTCTGCCCCTGAACAGGCAGTTAACCCACTGTTCCTAGGCTGTCATTGAAAATAAGAATTTGTTCTTAACTGACTTGCCTAGTAAAATAAAAAAATAAACACACATCAGCGATGTTGGATTCACCTGGACTCATTCATCACCTGTTTATTTCCTCTCCTATACTTGTCAGTTCCCTGCTTCTACATGAACTGTTTTTCTCTTTGTGCCGACGCTGTTCCTGTCTCGTTCCATGTCCGTTCCTTATTAAATGTTTGACTCCCCGTACCTTCTTCGTCTCTCCAGCGTCAATTCATGTGACTGTAGGTACCACGTTCATCTGTACAAACAATAGTACGCAAGTATAAACACCATGGGACCACGCAGCCACCATACCGCTCAGGAAGGAGATGTGTTCTGTCACCTAGAGATGAATGTACTTTGGTGCCAAAAGTGCAAATCAATCCCAGAACAACAGCAAAGGACCTTGTGAAGATACTGGAGGAAACAAGTACAAAAGTATCTATATCCTCAGTAAAACGATTCCTATATTGACATAGGCAGCTCAGCAAGGAAGAAGCCACTGCTCCAAAACCGCCATAAAAAGCCAGACTAAGGTTTGCAACTGCACATGCGGACGAAGATTGTACTTTTTGGAGAAATGTCCTCTGGACTGATGAAACAAAAATCTAACTGTTTGGCCATAATGACCATCATTATGTTTGGAGGCTTGCAAGCCGAAGAACACCATCCCAACCGTGAAGCACGTGGGTGGCAGCATCATGTTGTGGGGGTACATTTCTGCAGGAGGCATTGGTGCATTTCACAAACTACATGGCATCATGAGGTAGGAAAATGATGTGGATATATTGAAGCAACATCTCAAGGCATCAGTCAGGAAGTTAAAGCAAATAGGTCTTCCAAATGAACAATGACCACAAGCATGCTTCCAAAGTTGTAGCAAAATGGCTTAAAGGACAACAAAG
The DNA here is from genome assembly GCF_036934945.1 of Oncorhynchus masou masou. NCBI lineage: Eukaryota > Metazoa > Chordata > Actinopteri > Salmoniformes > Salmonidae > Oncorhynchus > Oncorhynchus masou. The sequence continues at coordinate 54,958,141 of NC_088235.1, forward strand.
ACAAGGTATTGACCCTCAGTTACACCAGCTCTGTGCAAAGCTGTCATCAAGGCAAAGGAAGAATCTCAAATATAAAATATATTTTATTTAACACTTTTGTGGCTATGTCACGACTCCTATCGAAGGTGGCTCCCCTTCCTGTTCGGGTGGCGTTCGGCGATAGTCGTCACCGGCCTACTAGCTGCCACTGATCCCTTTTCCCCCTTTTCTGTTTATTGGTTCCACCTGTGTTTAGTTTAGGTTAATTGGTTGGGCTTTATTTTTACCAGCCGGCCCGCCTGCTGGTTGTGCGGGATTATTTCAGTGTACGTGTACACGGCTGTAGGTTACGGTTGTCCGTGTGTTTGTATTTTCCTGGACTGTTTAAGTCCCCTGTGTTTGGGGTGTTTGTTTGGGATGGCGTCGTTTCACCGTTGTGGTGAATTAAAAGTAGCGCTACCTTGAACTCTCTGCTTCCTGCGCCTGACTTCTTCCTCCACTACACCCCGGGCATTACAGAATCCCGCACCTTTATAAAATGGAGTCAGCAGGAGCTGCTGCCAACCCCCTCCCATCGATGGAGGAACGTGTCCTCCACCATATCACCGTCCTCCATCGGATAGGATCTGCGATGGCCCAGATGATGGAGAGAATGGACCGATGGGAGAGGAGTGGTCTCCTCTCTCCACCTTCGGTTCCTCCAGCTCTGGATCCCCCTTCTCCTCCCTCCCCCTCCGGCTCCAGCGCTCTCTGTCTTCCGCTCCTGAGGGACTATGATGGAGCGGCGGCGGGGTGTCAGGGGTTCTTGATCCAACTGAAACAGTACCTGGCGACCGTGAGGCCCACTCCCTCGGGAGCGGAGAGGGTGAGTGTCCTCGTCTCCTGCCTGACGGGTCGTGCTCTGGAGTGGGCAAACGCAGTCTGGAATAGCCCAGACTTGGCAAAGGAGCACTATATGTGTGACTGTTCGACCTTAGGCAGGAGAGAAGGATCGCAAAATGGATTACAAAGTTGGAGTTCTGGACCTTGGCAGCTGGGGCTGAGTGGAACGACAGGGCCCTGATAGACCACTACCGGTGTAGTCTCCGGGAGGACATCCGCAGGGAGCGAGCGTGTCGGGACACTTGATGAACTCATCAACATGTCTATCCGGTTGGACAATTTGCTGGCTGCCCGCAGGCGTTCGGAGAGGGTCCTGTTTGTTCCACCACCCAGCGCCCCCGCTCCCATTCCTATGGAGTTAGGGGGGAGTGCCGAGGGGTACTGGAGGAGGAGGCTCTCAATGCACCAGCTGTGGTCAGAGAGGACACACGGCTGATCGGTGCTGGGGGGGCCCGTCTGGGAGTCGAGAAGGCAGGCGGAACGCTTCTCGGTCACCCCAGGTGAGTCAGCACCAAACTCACCCAGAACCCCCTGTTGGTCACATGTTTGTCTTGATTTTGTTTCTTGATTTTTTTTCCACTCTTCCCAGCATAAGACGCTAGTCAATTCAGGTGCAGCTGGGAACTTTATGGATCGCAGACTCACCATCAAGCTGGGTGTTCCGCTCGTGCCGATAGATTCTCCCTTCCCCGTGCACTCCCTATATAGCCAGCCATTACGGTCAGGGTTGGTCAGGGAGGCCATGGTTCCACAGGACATGGTGATGCAGGGGAATCATAGGGAGCGGATTAGTCTCTTCATTATCGATTCACCTGCGTTTCCAGTGGTGCTAGGGATTCCCTGGCTGGCTAGTCACAATCCTGGGTTATCGCATTTCCACCTCGGGGGTGATGATGGAGTGTGACCACATTAAGACCGTGCGTAATTGGCCGACTCCTACCACGGTGAAGAAGGTGCAGCAGTTTTTGGATTGTGCTATTTACTACCGGAGGTTTTTCCGGGGTTTTGGCCAGTTAGCGGCCCCCATTACCTCCCTGCTGAAGGGAGGGCCGGTGCGTTTGCGGTGGTCGGCAGAGGCGGACAGAGCCTTCAATAGGTTGTTGGCGCCGTTTCACCGTTGTGGTGCATTAAAAGTTGCGCTATCCTGAACTCTCTGCTTCCTGCGCCTGACTTCTTCCTCCACTACACCCCGGCCGTTACAGGTTAATACATGATTCCATATCTGTTAGTTTATAGTATAGACATCTTCACTATTATTCTACAATGGAGAAAATCGTTTTTAAAAAAGAAGGTGTTATAAAACTTTTGACCGGTAGTGTATACAGTGTCTCCCAAAAGTATTCATCCCCCTTGGCCTTTTTCCTATTTTGTTGCATTACAACCTGTAATTAAATATATTTTCATTTGGATGGACATACACAAATGGACATACACAAAATACTCCAAATTGGTGAAGTGAAATGAAAAAATAACTTCAAAAAAAATTAAAAAGTGGGGCGTGCAGATGTATTCACACCCTTTGCTATGAAGCCCCTAAATAAGATCTGGTGCAGCCAAATACTTTCAGACGTCACTTAATAAATAAAGTCCACCTGTGTGCAAAGTAAGTGTCACATGATCTGTCGCATGATCTCAATATATATACACACCTGTTCTGAAAGGCCCCAGAGTCTGCAGCACCACCAAGCAAGCGGCATCATGAATACCAAGGAGCTCTCCAAACAGGTCAGTGACAAAGTTGTGGAGATGTTCAGATCAGGGTTGGGTTATAAAATATACATTATAAAATAAAATAAAGTATCTGAAACTTTGGCCATCCCATGGAGCACCATTAAATCCATTATTAAAAAAATTGAAAGAATATGGCACCTCAACAAACCTGCCAAGAGAGGGCCGACCACCAAAACTCACAGACCAGGCAGGGAGGCAACAAAGTGAGAAAAGATAACCCTGAAGGAGCTGCAAAGCTCTGCAACTGAGATTGGAGTATCTGTCCATAGGACCACTTAAGCAGTACACTCCACAGAGCTGGGCTTTACGGAAGAGTGGCCAGAAAAAAGGCCATTGCTTTATTAAAGAAAGAAATAAGCATACACATTTGGTGTTTGTCAAAAGGCATGTGGGAGACTCCCCAAACATATGGAAGAAGGTACTCTGGTCAGATGAGACTAAAATTGAGCTTTTTGGCCATCAAGGAAAACACTATGTCTGGCACAAACCCAACACCCCTCATCACCACGAGAACACCAACCATGTTTTTCATCGGCAGGGACTGGGAAACTGGTCAGAATTGAAGGAATGATGGATGGCGCTAAATACAGGGAAATTCTTGAGGTAAACCAATTTCAGTCTTCCAGAGATTTGAGACTGGGACAGAGGTTCACCTATCAGCAGGACAATGACCCTAAGCATACTGCTAATGCAATACTCGAGTTGTTTAAGGGGAAAAATTCACATGTCTTGGAATGGCCTCGTCAATGCCAAGACCTCAATACAATTGAGAATCTGTGGTATAACTTAAAGATTGCTGTACACCAGCGGAACCCATCCAACTTGAAGGAGCAGGAGCAGTTTTGCCTTGAAGAATGGGCAAAAATCCCAGTGGATAGATGTGCCAAGCTTATAGAGACATACCCCAAGAGACTTGCAGCTATAATTGCTCTACAAAGTATTGACTTTGGGGGGGTGAATAGTTGTTTACGCTCAAGTTTCAGTTTTTTAGTTGTTTGTTTCACAATTAAAATAATGGCATCTTCAAAGTGGTAGGCATGTTGTAAATCAAATGATACAAACCCCCCAAAAAATCTATTTTAATTCCAGGTTGTATGGCAACAAAATTGGAAAAATGCCAAGGGGTGAATACTTTCGCAAAGCACTGTATATACACTGCTCAAAAAAATTAAGGGAAAACTTAAACAACACAATGTAACTCCAAGTCAATCACACTTTCGTGAAATCAAACTGTCCACTTAGGAAGCAACACTGATTAACAACAAATTTCACATGCTGTTGTGCAAATGGAATAGACAACAGGTGGAAATTATAGGCAATTAGCAAGACACCCCAAATAAAGGAGTGGTTCTGCAGGTGGTGACCACAGACCACTTCTCAGTTCCTATGCTTCCTGGCTGATGTTTTGGTCACTTTTGAATGCTGGCGGTGCTTTCACTTTAGTGGTAGCATGAGACGGACTCTACAACCCACACAAGTGGATCAGGTAGTGCAGCCCATCCAGGATGACACATCAATGCGAGCTGTGGCAAGAAGGTTTGCTGTGTCTGTCAGCGTAGTGTCCAGAGCATGGAGGCGCTACCAGGAGACAGGCCAGTACATCAGGAGACGTGGAGGAGGCCGTAGAAGGAAAACAATCCAGCAGCAGGACCGCTACCTCCACCTTTGTGCAAGGAGGAGCAGGAGGAGCACTGCCAGAGCCCTGCAAAATGACCTCCAGCAGGCCACAAATGTGCATGTGTCTGCTCAAACGTTCAAAAACAGACTCCATGAAGGTGGTATGAGGGCCCAACGTCCATAGGTAGGGGTTGTGCTTACAGCCCAACACCATGCAGGACATTTGGCATTTGCCACTGGCGCCCTGTGCTCTTCACAGATGAAAGCAGGTTCCCACTGAGCACATGTGACAGACGTGACAGTCTGGAGACGCCGTGGAGAAAGTTCTGCTGCCTGCAACATCCTCCAGCATGACCGGTTTGGCGGTGGGTCAGTCATGGTGTGGGGTGGCATTTCTTTGGGGGGCCGCACAGCCCTCCATGTGCTCGCCAGAGGTAGCTTGACTGCCATTAGGTACCGAGATGAGATCCTCAGACCCCTTGTGAGACCATTTGCTGGTGTGGTTGGCCCTGGGTTCCTCCTAATGTAAGACAGTGCTAGACCTCATGTGGCTGGAGTGTGTCAGCAGTTCCTGCAAGAGGAAGGCATTGATGCTATGGACTGGCCCGCCCGTTCCCCAGACCTGAATCCAATTGAGCACATCTGGGACATCATGTCTCGCTCCATCCACCAACGCCACGTTGCACCACAGACTGTCCAGGAGTTAGAGGATGCTTTAGTCCACCTCATCAGGAGCATGCCCAGGTATTGTAGGGAGGTCATACAGGCACGTGGAGGCCACACACACTACTGAGCCTCATTTTGACTTGTTTTAAGGACATTACATCAAAGTTGGATCAGCCTGTAATGTGGTTTTCCACTTTAATTTTGAGTGTGACTCCAAATCCAGACCTCTATGGGTTGATAAATTTGATTTCCATTGATCATTTTTCTGTGATTTTGTTGTCAGCACATTCAACTATGTACAGAATATTTCATTCATTCAAATCTAGGATGTTATTTTAGTGTTCCCTTTATTTTTTTGAGCAGTGTATATAAAATTGGATTCACTCATACCTGATGCCATTTATAAAATATTTGACACTCAAGAAGTAAGACACTTTGAAGAAAGTTTGAAAAGTTTCATTTGGATTAAATCTCATGCAGAATTGTTAGCATGTAGACCGGCAAACTGTCAAAAGATAGTTATATACACGTGTTGGGAGTTGTAGTTAATGTTTGTAACTTTTCGGCTTCATGCTTCTGCTTGGAAGTCAAATACGTTTTCATGAATTTGGCCATGTAAATTTGGAGCCCATTCTTTGACTGCAAAAAATAGTGCATCATTTCCATAGGGTATAATGCCTGAACAATGTAATCCACTGGAGTTGGTGTTCGATTTGCATCAACATGACTGAAAGCTTTGAAACACTGAAGATACGCACACGGAAAGTCCTTGTAGTGATTCACACACACACATAGGCAAACAGACACACACACACACACCTGTTCTCCTTGGACACGTGTGTGTCTGAGGTAACTCGGTTATGCGTGAAATGGAGAGCAGTATGCACCTGAAGGCACGGGTCAACACAGTCCCAAGAGTTGCCATTAGCCAAGGGCCTGAGTAACACACACACACACACACACACACACACACACACGCACACACATACACTGGCACCCAATCCCCCATCCCCAAAACACGTGCAAATATTGGACTATAAATTGTGCCAAATTGTATTATACTTATGGTAAAATCTTTATTCCATTCTACATTTACTTCATGTTCATATTTTTATATTTTATTATTTATTATTGTTGTTGCATTGTCTAGGAGGAACCTGCAAGTAAGCATTTTGTTGGATGGTGTATACTGTACATACGACTAATAAAATGTGAAACTTGAAACAACGTACTGTCTATGTCAAATATACTGTTTTTAACTCAAATAAAATATGTACTAGGCCTATTGTTTATCAGTCCCTCTAGGAATCCGCCTCTCACAATTTTCAAATGTACCCAATGGAATGTGAGTTTGACATAGAGGCAGTGGCGGGCGACCCGTCCATTTTCTTTTAGGGGGGGCTGTCCTGTGTTGCATGTTATTTTGGCTTTAATACGTGTCACATATCAGTTTGCAAACAATGTATATATAATTGAGTTAATAAAGTCACATACAAACATGGTCTCATTTTTGTTTTCTTGAGTAAGGGAGCTCCAAAATGCAGGTGTTTCAGCCTAGCTCAGTGCTTTCTGTGGTGTTGGGGCAAGCCAGCAGGAAATACGGAGCGTTGCGCCATGATTGGCTCTGTGTTCGGTCACTCATGGGGACACTATATCACCTCCAAGTCTAATCGTAGAGCTTGAAAATTCAAGCCCCTCGGGTGATGCCTAAGAGTTACATTTGAAGTGCCCAATGAAAAAGGCTCAAGTTAATTGGCCACAATTGGCCACAGCCGCCTACTGTTCTGACTTGGTGGTGCACATGTAGCCTATAACTTGTTTTTGACAAATGTAATGATCGAATATTGTAAGAGCTTTCCTTCTCTGCTAATAATTAGCATACATTTCTGACTTGGTGTACAGGGAGAACACTGTAAGAACGACCCATGTTCTGAATTCTGTTGCTGTACATTTCAAAAGTGCTGAACAAATAGTTATATTGACTACGTCCGTTCATTAATGTTATAATCAGAATTACGGATTGCCCCTTTTCCGCTTGTCATCCCCTTATGCCATAAATTGTACATCTCAATTGTCAGTAGAAGCCATATTTGTTGAAGCAAGTCTGCCATATCAGCTGCTTTTTTTAAAGGCAGTAAATGAGGCTGAATGAACTGTTTCGCTGCCAAACAAGTCTCTGCTGATAGCCAGGTGTAGCAGTGGTCAGGTGTTGGTACTGCTGTTGGGACTCTGCTGTTGGGACAGCTTTATGTTGGCCCTAACTGTTTCTGGGCACCGTCATACTGCAATTAATGTATTATTTGGTGTTGTGTAGTGGCTTTTCAGGCATGCATCCCACAATTATTATTATTATTTTTTAAATCGCCACTCCATTGAGGAACTACAAAAAAATAGTAGCTAGCAAGATGGAGATCACAGAGGTTATTTTTAATGAGTGTGTTTCGCAAGTGGATAGTTTGCATCAACTACCTTCCCTAAAACCACTGCAAAGATTTTGCCTGCAAACTTTGTTTTAGAATCACGATATCCTGGCATGTCTGCCTCGTGATTTGTTGGGAGAGTTGTCTTTTCCTTATTGAAGTTGTTTAAAGAGTCCATCATTCAAACCAGACCCTAGTCACGGCTGTTGCCTAGGGTCGAGCTTTCGAGGCTGATTATTTATCCACTCTCTACCCAGCCTCCCTCATTCATTCAGTCATTCATTACTCACTCCCTCATTTATTCAGTCACTCATTAATCACTCTGAGTAGATTAAAACAACATGGATTTTAGATTAACATTAGTATTGCATTAATAAAATCAACATCACCAATCAAATCCATCAATGTATGTGCATGCTTCAGAACTGTGCATTTCAATACAGGAATAGAGAGACCTCTCAGATGTGCATAGGCACATTGCAATGTTAATGTGTCCCAAACCACACAGAACTCTGTCCTTTTCCCCTGTTTTGAGTAGTGGGGTTATGGCGGGGGAGTGCTCTACGGTTTGTATATTTTGGAAACAGAAGAAAAAAGCTCCCCTGAATAAATCATCAGCACATTTACAAGCCATCACCATCACACACAGGGAGATGAGAGCCGCATTGCCCCAAATATATCCCCTACAATGCTTTTCAACAAGGCAACTAATTAGCAGAAGAAAGGTCAAGTAAATGCAATGTGTGACTAGAGAGAGAGAGAGAGAGAGAGAGAGAGAGAGTCTGGAAAAAAAGTTAGAAAAAAATATCTCACATACATTTAGTCACTTTTGGACCAATGCCAAAACAATATTTTTTTCTCACCACTAGAGCTGCTAGGAGCTTGCAAATGGTGCCTTAATATTTAATGAAATGCTTATGTTGCAGCACCTGGACACATTTGCTCAGCCGTCCAACCAGGGCCCTCCCAGGAGGGTCATTACCGCAGCCATTTGCAGAGGCCAGAGCCCAGGCCTGGGTGCCAGCCATGATGCCAGTCCTCTGGAATCGACGCTCACTAAAACAGCAGGGGAGGGAGATGCAATGCTGCTGTGACCAGCGCCTGAGATGTGTGTGCGCACGAGGGAGAGAGAGAGAGAGAGAGAGAGAGAGAGTGAAGAGGAGAGAGAGTAAAACATGGTGGTGCAGTGTATTCCCAGTGAGTGTGGAAGAAAGTATAGCCCGGGGCTTCTCTCCTGGCTTTTAAACACTGCAGTGGTCCAACAGGGGGACATTCAGCATGGTGAAAACAGACTGAAATGTCCATACTTGTCAACACAATGTGTGAAGATGCCTCCTCTGCAACCTTCGGCATGTATACTGTACACACTGACACTATCAAGCGCACACACACACATAATGTAAACACATTATTTTGGGATCAGCGATGAAACATGGGAGTACAAAAGAGCCAAATATCTGATAGGTCATAGAGACAAATTGCACTCATGAGTCCTTCACACACAGACTTACACACACATTCATGCCCTTTTCCCTTGGATGGCCTGGCTGGGAATAATGCTGCTTTAATGCATCCGTCCACCTCCTTGCTGCCTGAATGTCCGGCCCAGACACACACACACACACACACACTCGTCCCTGGGTAAGTGAACCCCCAGCCTAATGGAGTTTAATTACTCCCACCACATCCATCACAGCTCCAGTAGGAGCCCACAGTATTTTATCACCACTTTTAGGGGTTATTAGTACAAATACACTGTCACACTGCATTACCAGAGGAGTGCTTAAGGTGCCATCCCTCCCGAACATTCATTAAAATCTCTATCAATATCTATCAGAGCCCCACTCCCATTAGAGAAGACAGAGCAACTCTTCCCCCTCGCCCCAGCCGGCCGCCGACGCAGCTCACATCTCTAAAAGTTTTCAGTCCGTTTATTGCCCCCCTCTTCCTCTGTTCCACCCATAGCCGGGCGATTGATGGAGACAGAGGCTGGCAAGGACACCAGTGGCAGCGGCTTTAAGAGATCACGTCCTGAGAAACATGGATCAGATGACTACTTTTAGTGGAAGCAAAGCACATTATTCACTCTGCACCTTTACCAACTGGACAAAGGTGAGGGGATTAAGAAAGACTTTTGCAAAGTTTCTTTAAAAAAGGGACAGTTTGCAGTTTTGGAGAAAGAACTAAGTGGGGCATCCATCACATAGTATTGGACACCGATTCACAGTACATTACAGTATCAGAACTGACATTCTGACAGAGTCTAATGGGTCGTTATGGTTAAGGCCTTTGAACAATGTTGGCAGTGTAGTTACTGCCCATATCTGAATGAATGTATAGTGGTTGTACCCTAATAGCTTTCATCAGATAGACAGAGAAGTTGAAAAAGCCTGACTCCTCTAAAGTGGCAGCTGTTGTGGACGGGGGTTGATGCCTCTAAATGTTATTTCCAGGTAAACGCACACAGTCTGGGGCCCTAAGTGGCACAATTAGCATCCTTACATGTCTGTTTACGTATAGGACACACACACACCTGGTGCGGTTACCTTGTGGATGTTCCCCTATCATCCTCCTATAAGAAATGCTATCCACCATCCAGCTACTACTTTCTGTTCATGTCTGTTCCATTTTCAGCTCTCTGGGTCATCAGCTTGAGTGAGTTCCTTTACTTTAAAGAAGAGAAAAGTAGGACTTAAAGTTCAATCGGTTCCCGGGTCAGTCCACCTCTGACCATGTGACCACATTTTCCCTTTTTTTTCGGCCACAAAATTCAAATCTATTGGTGGATTCCCCAAGCTCTCGTTATTCTGTTGAACATATTTTATAATTAAATTAAATGGCAGCGTTATGGAAGCTGGAATTTGACCCCTGGTGCTTATGACAATGCAAAGGTCAGGGAAATGTATTTTACTGACTGTTGAGGGGGGAAGACAGAGAACAATTTACACTGAGAGATTAGGAATGAAATATTGCAAACAATCAAAATCATTTAACTTGAACCTCTCTTTTCAACTTCAAGTATTTCACCAGTTGATGCATTTCTTATAAGTCAAATATTCATCACTACACTATATTTACTTTGCTTTTCATACATTTAATGAGATCTAAATGTAAGTAAATAATATGTTAAATGTAGTACATTCTATGTGTCTGGGTCATTTACAGTGAGTTTGAAAAGTATTGGGACAGTGACAATTTGTTTGTTGTTTTGACTCGGTACTCCAGCACTTTGGATTTGAAATGATAAAATAGCAATGAGGTTAATGTGTATACTGTCAGCTTTGAGGATATTTTCATCCATATCTGGTGAACCATTTAGAAATTACAGCACTTTTTGTACATAGTTCTGTCCCCCCCATTTTGGGGTACCAAAAGTAAAGCAATGCAAATTCACTCGTGTGTATTGAAGTATTCGGTCCAAAATTACAAGCACACAATGACTATACCAAGCTTGTGATGCTACAAACTTGTTGAATGCATGAGCTGTTTGTTTTGGTTGTATTTCAGATTATTTTGTTCCCATTAAAAATGAATGGTAAATATATTTTTTTTATATATATTTGTATTATTTATTTTTGTATTTTTATTATTATTATTTTTATTGCAACAATAATAACAATATTACACATCAATACAGGGACATTCCTGTGAATTCATAATTTATATGTGACAAGGCAATGAGACATTAATAAGAGACATTCAGAGACATGACTTCTAATAATTTTTCCAACTTTATAAGTTTCACAACTTTTGAGGGATTTATTTGAGGGATTTATAAAATTGTAACAGTTCAATTAAAAAAACGCCAAAATAAGGAATTTTTCCACCCCATTTACATTTGTGAATATAATATTTGGCCAAGAGAATAATAATGTTAATAAAATAGTTATGATTGGAATTACAAGGATAAGCATAATGCCATTTAACATCATCAAAGGTAAACATTGGTAATTCTGGAGATTTTATACACAACCATTCATGAATTTCAATCCATACATGAATTTCAATCCATAGTTTACTAGAATGGCGGTAGAAAAAAAAATGCTCTATAGATTATTAAATCAGAGGAACAAAAAACACAAGTCATTTTGTCAAAATTGAATAATTTGTGCAAGAAATCATTAACAGGGTAGATGGAAGAAAACATAAAAAAATAGTTTCTTTAACTTTTGGGATAACTGGACAATTAAGTTATAAGGTAGTCGCTTTTGGCCATAGCATGGGTTGGTCACTTCCATAGCAATATATTGAATTACGATCACCCTTATTTACTTCATTAACTGCCGATCGTATCCACTTATTGTTGAATTTTTTTATCCAAAAGATTTGAGTCAGTAATTTGTAAAGTTAGAAAAGTAGGAACAACCTCATAATATAAGTGTTCTTAATAAAGTCCAAGCAAAGGAAGTGGAAATGCTTTGCAAACGGTCATCTATTCTCTCTGAGTAATATTAACCTGAAATTGACCAATGAACTCATCAAACGGGGAAAACTCTCCAGTGTTGTCTAACAAATCACATACAACAGTAATACCCTTGTCAAACCAAAGGCCTTTGAAAATGGGTTTCCTATTCATTTTAATACTTTATTCCAAATCAATTTCACAGGTAATTTTGGAGGGTGAAAATCACATTGTATTAGGAATGCATGGTAAATAATGTATTGTTTCATTTTGGAGTTATTTTTATTGTAAATAAGACTAGAATGTGTTTCTAAACACTTTTACATGAATGTAGACGCTACCCCAATTTCAGATAGTCCCTGAATGAATCGTGAATAATCGTGAATAATGTGGAGTGTGAAAGTTACAGATACACAAATATCATAGCCCCAAGACATGCTAACCTCTCACCATTACAATAAGAGGTTAGTATTTTAGGGGGTTATGATATTTAAGCCTCTGTAAATATGAATTAGAAAGATCGTGCTAAGAAGAAGAAGAAAGTGTGTTTCACTGCACACAGGTCAGAAAGGTCATAAGACAAACCAATCATGGCCTTTTGGATGATAATAAACTGTATAAGCCATCTAAGGGCCAAAGAGGAACCCATTTTGTGTAGCGTATGAATATAATCCCAACGTATGTCTCCCACTACAAAGGACTTGAAACATATGCTTGAAGACACATCTAGTGCGAGTGCATCATGGGAAGAATAGGAAAATCTATTTTTTAGTTTTTGGGCGATTGCATTTTTAAATACCCTCCTCTGATCTGAGACATACTGCTGAACTCAGCTGAACAATGGGCCAGAGTGTGTAAAAAAGAGCAACTGTACACACAGCAGTGCTTAAAACACAGACAAAACCTTATTGTACTGCAATAGGAATATGTTCACAAAGCAAATAGAGTGACTTAGATTCCAAGTAACTGTAGGTCTACTTTAAAATGCGATAGATTGCTGATGCTGATGGATAAAAAAAATAGTTCTGCGATCAATTAAACCAACCAGCCAAAACAATCAAATAATGCCCTGGATAAATTATGCCATCATACTAAATCTAAGGCTTATTTTCTGGGCATGGTGCCAATGCACAAACACATTGCTACACTTGTTATGCTAAATAGTTTAAATAAGTCTACATATTTCTGGTAGAAATAACACCTTTGCCATTGACACATTTTGTGCTGTGTGTGTGAGAGAGAGTGCGTACGTGTGCATGTGTGTGCGTGTGTGTGCTAACACATCTCCTCAGGTAGTGTCAGGCAGCTAGGCCACGTCTCAGCTGAGAATTCTGGGAGTGAAAAAGACATGCGATGAGAGGAAGAGGAGGAGAAGGAGGAGGAGTGAGAACCTCTGGCCACCTGCCACTCATCTGGGCACCTTCCTAAGCAGGGCAGAAAATCAAACACGCTGGGAAAGAATTAAATAAAAGAGAGGAAGAAAAATTATTTCTTATAAATAGCTGGGCTCGCCAGAAGGCAGAGGAAATGAGAGCAGCGAGCGCTGGAGAGGAGCTTGAGCTTGACACGGGGCTTAAAATTGAGAGGGGGCGGAAAGAGGGACCTACTGCGCGAAAATGTCTCCAACCAAAGCACGGATTAGTGTTCCAGCCTCCTCCACTGCCAAGATCCGCCAGAACAACTAATCACCTTCCACAGCTTTTTTCTCTTATTCTCCATCCCTTCTTTCTCCCCTGCACTTTAAAGTATCATTTCCCCCTCACCGTCATTATGCCTAAAATTAAGCAGAGAATGTTCTGCCAGGGCCGATTAGACACATCAGACTATCTATGCACAGTGAGGTACTGCTGCTACTGAGTGTTAGTCACTGACTGTCTGTCTGCCTGTCTGTCTGTATGCTATGTTAAAAGGCAAGTGGACTGCAACTCCAAACGAATCTACATAGAGGTGTAGCAGATAAATGATCTCTCTCTCCCTCTGTCTTTTCCCCCCTCTCTCCATCCTTCATTTTCTGATGACCTTTCATTCTCTTCCATTTTCCGTCCATCTCCCTCTATCCCTTCCTCACAACAATCTATTTCTCCTCGAAATATGGTGGCAGCGATAAGAAATCCTGCAGAAACCAAATAAACAAGTCAAAGTGATCACATAAAGATCAGTTGGCGGATCAGAAAGACAGGATTGATTATGCCTTCATTCTCCCTGGTCGTTGTAGAGCGTTCCAGAATGTTGGGAGTTAAAGAGTCACTTCATAAACAGATGCCTGGCATGCAATTTCACCGGGGGAGTGTGAATACATTTCAGCTATAAATACTCCCGTCTTTGTATAGGTGCGAGCAAATGTAATTAGACACTGCAACAGAAAACCTACTTGTGTTCCTCTCTGTCTGCATATTTTGTCAACAAATAGTGTACTACAAAGGCAGATCGAGCCTGCATATTCATTTACAAAATAACAGTTTGCTGATAAGGCAGAGGCATGTGATAATCAATTAGCTAAATGTTAGACAAAAACCAAGCTGCTTTTTGGCTGTTTGGTGTTTGAGAAGAAAACAAAATGTATACTTCAGCAAAACACTTCCGGCTCTGAATATGCATTCCACATTAGCCCAGATGAGACCAAAGACGAAGAGAGAAACAGGGGATATATTTGTAATGAGTTAGTTTTGAGGGTTGTTTGACAGTACAAAGAGTTTGTTTTACAGAATGGAAGCATGGTGTCTAAATGCACCTGGTATTGATTGTGTTGTTTCTAAACACACATTGGTGAAAATGAGTTTGCCACATAAATGTGGGTCAGAAAGCAAAAGGATATATTGACAATCAGAAATATTTCAGTAAAAATATTTTAACAAAGGATCGGACCCTTAAATTTTCACCTAAAATGACATACCCAAATCTAACTGCCTGTTGCTCAGGCCCTGAAGCAAGGATATGCATTTTCCTGGTACCATTTGAAAGGAAACACTTTGACGTTTGTGGAAATTTGAAAAGAATGTAGGAGAATATAAACATTAGATCTGGTAATAGACAATACAAAGAAAAAAAAAACTGTTTTTCTGTATTTTTTGTACCATCATCTTTCAAATGCAAGAGAAAGGCCATAATGTATTATTCCAGCCCAGGTACAATTTAGATGTTGGCTGCTAAATGGCAGCAGTGTATGTGCAAAGTTGCAGACTGATCCAATGAAGCATTGGATTTCTGTTCAAAATGTTGTATCAAGACTGCTCAAATGTGCCTAATTTGATTAATAACTTTTCATTACTAACTTTTCATGTTCAAAAACGATGCACTCTCCTCAAACAATAGCATGGTATTCATTTCACTGTAATAGCTACTGTAAATTGGACAGTGCAGTTAGATTAACAAGAATTTAAGTTGTCTGCCATTATCAGATATGTCTATGTCCTTGGAAATGTTCTTGTTACTTACAACCTCATGCTAACTGCATTAGCCTACGTTAGCTCAACCGTCCCGCAGGGGACCAACCAATCCTGAAGAAGTTTTTAAGGCTAACATTAATACTATATAATAATACTAATACTATATTGGCAGACTTTGACATCCTGTATCCAATCTATTTTTGTGTGCAATCTAGATGTATTTTTCAATACAGTATGCTAAATAGTTTTCAATATATATCATTTGAGCACAGTTTGATAAGAGTGATAAATCTTTTTAGTTCTACAGTACCTTCATGATCCTGGAGAGAATGCATTGAGAGACAAATAAAATTATCCCTGCATACTTGCAAATGTCCCATCAAACATGCAAGTAATTTACAATTAAATTCTGTAACAGGAAAATCTAATTGTACAGCATGACCAACGTAATTGAATTGTCCTACATGTGCAGTACTGTTATGCATTTCCACTGGTGCCAGTATTAGTTTATTGTCTGTGGTAATACAGTAGTTATCTTTCTATTAGTTTGTAATTAGTAGCACTGGATATTATCAGTAGTAGTAATAATATTTAGTATAAGTAATAATACTGATTAGATATATTGACGTATAATACCTTTAATCATCATAATTTAATAATCAGAATTATAACCATAATAAGGAATTTAATTAAAAAATAAATATATTGTACATGTTGCTTGATGTTTTCTTTGCATGTTCTAGTCAGAACATGCCTGTGGTTTGTAAATTATCATACCACTACTGTACCATTTCTCTCTTGAACTACAGTACCTCCCCATGCCAGGGCACCTTACCCTCTTCTGGCCAGATATCGAACTACCACTGACCCTGCCACCGTGTTTCCAGCTGGCAGCCCCTGGCAGGGAACAAAGGCAGAGCACTGTGACAAAGAGGGCTATCACTCTCCCCCAAGGAGGAGGGAAGAAGGGAAAGGGGGATATCTAGTCAGTTGTACAACTGAATGCATTCAATTGAAATGTGTCTTCCACGTTTAATCCAACCCCTCTGAATCAGAGAGGTGCGGGGGGCTGCCATAATCGACATCCACGTCTTCGGCGCCTGGGGAACAGCGGGTTAACTTCCGGGCTCAGGGGTAGAACAACATATTTTTACCTTGTCAGCTCGAGGATTTGATCCAGCAACCTTTTGGTTACTGGTCCAACGCTCTAACCACTGTGGTAAGAGGTTTCATGTTATAGAGGGATAGTAGTGGAGATGAGGATGGTGGTCCCCTCAGAAGAATGGACTGCGAAAGACAATTTCACTCAGGGGGCGTGTTGATGGACATCAATAAAACTATTCTCACCATTATATCCTAGCATTCTTTAGCAATCAGACCACAACTGTACCAATCAAAGATCACATCAACTGGACTGCTCTAATCTGAATGTGTTGTGTTTTGTAAAAGCAGAAATTTTGGAGAAGACTTGGAGATTTCTCCAATTTCTCAGAGCTTCCATGAACAACAATGGTAAAGATAATGACACATCTTAAATATGATCATCACAAAACCTGAAACTCAGACTAGAAGAGAAATAAAAGTAAGACAACATAAGGTGGTTCCTTTCACATCCAGACGTCCTTGGCTGAGGCCCAGCCAGCCAGCCGCGATGGTTCCAGGAGGAAGAGAGTAGCGCATTTAATTTCCCCTTTGTTTTGATTCGCTTCCACGGCAAGCCAAGGTCTTTCATAATGACACCTGGACTGTGAAGAACTTCATCCCAAGCTTGCTATCTCCGCCATGTGACAATGCAATGCTTTGTTGCCAGGAGGATGGAAGGCGCTTTGAACTGCAGACTGACAGCTCGGGGGAAACCGTTCCAGCGTAAATGTAAATTATTGTTACTTACACGTTTAACCTGACACCTACAATCCCATTGAGGACCCAGAACAGGAATTCTGACATCATGTTGCCCTCTTTTGGTCGGCATGTGCAACTGCAATGCTCTCCTCACTGGAACATGTCCCTTATCCCAACAAGATTAGATGCAAATCAAATGTATTATAGAATTAACTCAAGCAAGTGACAAATAATTCAAAAAATGTTAATTGTAGATTCAAATTAAAATACAAGTAAAACTTCAACGTTTTTAGGTAGCTGACTGATAATATACCAACGAATTATATGATTTAGTTATTCTGAAAATGGATCACAAACACAACAATGGGAAGCATTTTCTTCCACCAATCCCAGAAACGAACTAATTCATGTAACCTGTGGAAACACCTGCCAATATTCACACGTCTCTCTATCCACTTGTGCTTGAGGACAGACTGAGTGCTAATGAACTGACCTCCAAGCAGCCATGACCACATCCAGTAGACAATAAACTATACAGTCAGACCAGCCAAATTCTGATCTGAGATCAGCAACAATTCACCAGCAGCCGTCATATTGGGAGAGGGTTACCAAGGTGATCAAAGAAATCTCAGTCATCTACGCTACACTACAGAGACAGCATGCCCTCTTTCAGCAGGAATTCAAGCCTCTCCCGGAACTGTTTAACATAAATAAAACACTTAAGATAACACACACTGTTTAAATTCCCCAATTTCCTCCTGCTCTCTCTCTCTTTTCTCTGTCTCTACTTTCTGTCTCTCTCCACATTACTTTCACAACTCACATCCCTCTTTCCTCTCCTCCTGTAGATCCCTCCGTCCAGGGCTCACCAGGGCTCGCTCACTCACTCTCCAGCATCCAACTCCTCTCCATCTTCTGCAAAAAGAAGCATAGATCCGAACCGTAAGTCTCTGTATCCTTTCACACTGTCGCCACACCTATCTGTCTGTTTGACTCCCCTGCTTCCTTCCTTGTCTTCTGCCCAGTAAGGAGACGTGGAGAGATGGGCAGTTTATTTGGTCATCTCCCCCAACTGCAGATCTAAATAAAGACGCTCTTCAAATTCCATTACACGTTAGATAGTCTGGTGCAGTGAAACGATTATCTGTAAAATATGATTTAAGCAGCATACCGTAGTGAGATAGGGAAACAAGACAAAGCATGTTTGGTGACAGGTTTCCCTGTTGAGTATTCCAATGCCTCATGCTACATTGTTTAACAAGACTTGGAATTCATTTTCTGGCTCGTAAAATTCAACATACTAACACAGAATCGAAGTGAGTCACAGAGATTGCCAATAGGCAAACCTCCAAGTCATTTAGTCCAGATGCCTCACAGGCTGAAACGATAAGCCTCTCACAGCATATCATTATTGGCATAAGTATTATAATTACTTGTGTTATTAATTTTGTCTTAATATGAGGATAATATGATATGTAATTCAACCCCTATTAAAGAGAGGGAAAATAAGATCATCACAAATGCATCTCTTATGAAAATCAATTCCAAGTGAATGTTCCGATATGGCCCAACCACTGCCCTGTGGTTTCCCCATGCATATCAACCAATCATTGTCTGCATTCATCTGGAAAAAATATATAAATATATCAACATATCTCACAGTGCCTCTGTCTGACAAAAAAAACTATATGGATTTGTATTTCCTTGCAAACTATTTTAATAAAAACTATTGATCAGTGATCGAGCAGCTAGCCCATGGGCCCGGTGCACAGACCCCAGTGAGTCTAGATCATTATGTCCTCAACTGCTGCGTTCATTCACACAGATTTGGTCAATAATGGTCTGGCAAGCTTCAGGCTCCGTTATCGTGATGACTCCACAGCGTTCTCAGCTCTGACTGAAGACCCTGTTCAATCGAAACCATTACAGTGTGTATGACTTCCTAGGTAACTCAGAAATAACATTGCATTTATGCAACAAGACAGCATCTGATTTCAATGAATAATATCTGGCATTAAACTTGGATTACCTGGATTTCCTTGTTACCGTTTTTGATTGAACAGGGCACTCAGTTTGACCCGACAAAAAATGTGTCCGATAGATGACTACATAGAGCTAAAACCTTTCACTACTCTATCAGGGCTATGGTTAAACCATAGCATACTACAGAGACAAGTCCACAAAACAGACACACAAAGTAAAATGCATGCGCAGCCCTATTCTGAAAGAAAGGCCTCTGATTTAATATAGTCTGTGAAAGCTATTGGAAGGTGTGCACAGGCACACACACACATGCACGCGCACGCGCACACACACACACACACACACACGCCACACTCACGCTTGCACGCTCACACACACGCACGCCACACTCACACAGACGTTTGAGTAAGTATCAAAGCCCGGACCAACCAAGACAGTTTTAATTATCAGGTACCATCCTTCTGCTATGATTTCAATTTTAGCAAAACGTGGTAATGATATTCAAAATGCCTGCTGGCAACGACACTTTCTCTCCTGTCTTTTCTTTTCTTTTCTTTCGATGAAAATGTGAATACTTCAGTTTATAGCCTTATTTATCCCCCAGTCACTTTGTAAAACCTTTATTCTAGTGAACATATGTTTTAAATGCGAGACTCTCTGGAGAAATAGCAATAATGGTTTTGAGGGGGATCAATGCAGAATGTGTTAGTTTGCACTACAGAGACCGGCTTTAATAATAAAATAATTTATCCATTAAAGGGAACCTTCGTCTGTGCCAGAATAGCAGAGGTTGGTCCACTCTTCACGTAGCTATATGTGGAGAATCACTATATTTTTACTGAGAGACAGATTAATGACAGTTTATTGGAAATTAAGCACTACTTTACTAAGCCTTACTTTACTAAAATAATTTACAGACCAATATCCTTTCTTGGATAACTTGAAGTTGATGAAGGTGAAATACAAAGGGATACCATGCAGAATGAACTTGAAAATAAATTATGAATCTGTTTGAAGTACATCTAAAAGCCATCTCTCCCCGGTGCAGCTATTTACAAGACATGTGGAAAATTACATTGGAAATAAGGCATATGAGGTCGTTCCACCTCAAAAAGCCGGAGAAACAGGATTTCGACACCCACCACTTCAAATTGTTCTGAAATCGTTTCCGTTGTTAGAAACAGATAAGATTAGCATTCCTGTGAGATTATGTCATTGAAATATCATTTGATCTCTGAGAAATGAAGTTAATTGTTTGCATTCTAATCTTATCTATTTCTAAGTACAGAAATATATCAGAACAATCTGTGGCTCGCGGAAAATGTCATGGAATTACGCTTTGATCGATTTATTAGCTTACACAGTATAGTTCCTGTTTACATGATGGCTCCCTGATTATTGTTACGTTGTAACCTAATATTTAAAAAGACAAAGAATACTGACACATTGTTTTCCTTGGTCAGTAGTGCTGAAGATAAGTGCTACGCTACTGTATCACTGGGCATGGCAAACCTAGCATAGCCTACTGGCTAGATGGCTGTAATCCACAATGAGGGGTGGAGGACACATAACAAGAACACTTCACCTTGTGTATAACAAGCACACTTCACTAATCATTTTCTCACCTTTTCATATGGGTTCCTCTAGATGATTTAATGGTATTGATCTTCATAGATATTACATCTGCTGTATGTTTTGTGTACATCTTAGCCTTGAGAGCACATAATGAGAGAGAGAAACGCTGACTGCTGGGAAATGGTTTTACCATAGATTGTTTGTCATGTGAATCCGTCCATAATCCATATAATGTTGTCACAGGCTCTGTGACAAGCTACTTTAGTTTGCTGTAGTGGTGCCAATTGCCCTGTTTGATATCAGAGAAGTTAGCATATTGCTCCACGTTTCTGTACAGATAACCACTAAACACTAACCACCCTCCTACTGTACGTCCATCAGTCAGCTGTGAGCAGTGGGCTTTAAACAACAGTGCACTAAAGACAATTAAAGAGATACAACAACTAAAAATGCAAAACCTTTTACATTAAACCAGAGTCAGACAACATTCACACTCAAGTTTGCAGGTTGACTGATTCAGTAGATTAAAGATATGCACACACACGCACATGAACGTGACACTCGTGCACACACACACTCTCACTCTCACACACACACACTCTCACACACACACACACACATACGCACACACGCACACGCACACCACACTCACGCTCGCACGCACACACACATACGCACGCCACACTCACGCTCGCTCGCACACACACACTCTCACACACACACACACACACACACACACACACACACACACACACACACACACACACACACGCACACACACACACACACTCTCACACACACACACGCACACACGCACACACGCACACGCACACCACACTCACTCACGCTCGCATGCACACACACATACGCACGCCACACTCACGCTCGCACGCACACACACACACACACACACACACACACACACACACACACACACACACACACACACACACACACACACACACACACACACACACACACACACACACACACACACACACACAGACGTTTGAGAACGTATCAAAGTCCGGGCCAACCAAGACAGTTTTAATTAACCATCCTCTCTCACTGTTTCTTTCCCTGTTGAAACACACTTATTTAAACAAACACACACAACCCTGATTTTTCCCAAAACGTTTTTTTTAGGTACTGTAGGTTCCCTGCTGCAACTAAACACTGGTGATATCGATTTGTTCCTAAGCCTCCACCAGGCTGATCAAGCCCCCCGTTCTCCTCTGATATTTACCCTCCCAGGGATAACCCCCTCCCAACCATACCGGCCTCCCTAGCCCACATGACATCCAGGGAGAAAAGTCAATTATACACATCGTGCTTGGTCTCCCCGTAGGGGAAAGGAACCCACACTTTCTAATCCGATCAATTCATGTCAGACAGCTGGCTGGATTCAGCCCTATCTCTGAGCCCTGTAATCCAGGCTAAGACTTCACTCTCCACGCCGCTCCACCTCAGCTCACCACACATCGGTGATACAGCAAATTAGAGTAAACACATACGGACGCACGGTAATAAACGCACATGTAAACATGGAATAAATGCACATGAAAACATGGAAACACACACCCACACAAACAGACTTGTGCACAGTCAAACAGACAAACAAGAACATACATTCACTTAGTTACTAAACTTCAGTGTGAATGCCAAATTCATTTTTTTATTTTTTTTTATTTAAGTCAGTAAAGAACAAATTCTTATTTACAATGATGGCGTAAACCAACCAAACCCGAATGACGCTGGGCCAATTGTGCACTGCCTATGGGACTCCCAGTCACATCCATTTGTGATACATCCTGGAAACGAACCAGGGTGTCTGTAGTAACGCCTCAAGCACTGATATGCAGGTTTCATGCCTTAGACCGCTATGCCACTGGGGAGCGCAGTGGCTAGAACAAGACTAGAACAAGGCTAGAACAAGCAACAGAAAAAGCATGAAACCACACAGAAAGTCTTTAGAATTATTTACCGAGATTCTTGCCAGGTAAGAACTCAATCAGAGCTTTTAAAAACAGCCATGTCATTTGATACGTCAGATGATCAGAACTCATGTTATAGTACTTGGCAGCCCGCCCTCCTGCTGCATATGAGATCTAACTCTTTGGCTTAAAGTTGGGTCCAGAGAGCAGTTAAGTCGTGCTCAACACATCTATCAGACTGTTGCCCAGTCCTGTCAGTGCTCGCAGTAAATCAAGAGGAACTGTGTGTATGTGTGTATGTGTTCATTCATGTGCCCCATGTAAGCCTCTCATAAAGGGGGCTAAATAAGATGTACGGACCAGGGTCAGACTCTGGCACCCTGGGTTTGCCTGGTCAGTACTGAGTCTGGGTCTGACTCAGTTCACTACTTAAATTACGGAACTAATGCACCGGTTTGGGACGACTCAAATAAAGTACAGCAGGGATATTCAACTCGATTCAGCCGATTTTTACTTGAGCGTATGGTCAGGGGGCCGAAACATAATTACAACTCATTTGTGGACTGCAAATTGACTACAAGAAGCCCAAACAGATGTTTGACTAAAACATTATAATTTCAAAGCTTGCTTACATTTGTATACGGTCAGTATCTCTCTACTATGTGTGGGAATACTTTGGAACAGATTTCCAAAATCAAAATGTCTATGTCATCTCCTAACATCCTCAGACATGGATGGACGTCAAATACTGACTTATATCACAAGTGACCTGCCTGTGTTCTTCCCACTTCATAGGTAACTCCTCATATCTTCGAGCGTCTTTCATTCTATCTCTTATACTTTATTCTCTCTTGAAAATAACAGGTTCACACTTTGCACTGATGCAAATGTTTGGTAACTCAAACCATATGGATCTAGGCTAAATTACTAAGTGTAATTGTCTAGCATGGATGTATAAAAAGCCTTTACAGCAGAACACATCTTGGCACAAAAATAAATAAGTTGAAAGACCAGGGTAGCTGGATGGGGGGGGGTCCCATAATACAATTAAGAAATAAGGCCAGAGTAGGTGTGGTATAAGGCCAATATACCATGGCTAAGGGCTGTTCTTGTGCACGACGCAATGCGGAGTGCCTGGATACGGCCATTGGCCGTGATATACTGGCCATGTACCACAAACCCCCGAGGTGGCTTATCCCTATTATAAACTGGTTACCAATGTAATTAGAATAGTAAATCATCTTTTTTTTCATACCCATGACATAACAGTCTGACATGCCACTGCTTTCAGCCAATCAGCATTCAGGTCTCAAACCACCCAGTTTATGATTATGCAATAAGGTCCGAAGGGGAGTGGTAAATGGCCAATGTACCCCAGCTAAAAGGGTTGTACTTATGCACGTCACAAAGTGGAGTACATGGATGCAGCCCTTAGCCGTGGTATAGTGGCCATATACCACAAACCCCAGAGGTTCCTTATTGCTATTACCAACGTAATTAGAGCAGTAGAAAAAAAATGTCATACCCGTGGTATGATAAACGTCTGATATACCACGGCTGTCAGCCAATCAGCATTCGGGAAAAACCACCCAAATGGCTGACATACAATGGCAACAAAAATGTGATATGTGAGATGAAAGTATGAATGACATACGTGGTAAGTGGTCAAATAAATGATAAACAGGTTATACCAGCAATCACACCAGCATTCAAAAGAATAACTAAAATAGAGTATATCAAATGCAACCTACATTTTAGATAGTAACTTTTGTTTATAGTAGTTATGCCCATTTCAGCTCTTGCACAAGAATATGTCCTATAAATTATCATTCAGAACACAGAGAAAGAGAGAAATAAAGAGGAGAGAGAGTGTGTTGGCCCATGCACCCCTGCTCATGTCTTGCCTCAAAGGGATCTGTACGAACGAGAAAGGGAGAGAGAGAGAGAGAGAGAGAGAGAGAGAGAGAGAGAGAGAGAGAGAGAGGGGGGGAGGGGGCAAAAAAAGCTGGGTGCAGGACCCACTCGCTGTAGTTCCAGCCAATTACATTCCAGAGAAGTGACCATGGCCAGCAATAAACAAAGCACAATAGATCATTTATCTCGGAGCTGGAGCCCTGCGCTGGAGGCTGCGGAAGGAAGGACGGAACGAGAGAGAGAGAGCACGGGAATGAGACAGCATGCACAGGCTCCGGCTATTCTCCAACGCTCAATTGTTTAAGCCTTTTTTCTTTTTGAATGCTATTAAGCCAGCCGTGTTGCATGACTGCTGCATTTTGCACATGATGGAGAGAGACAGAGAGAGAGAGAGAGAGAGAGAGAGAGAGAGAGAGAGGGAGAATATCGCTTCCTTCAGCACCGAGTGTGTGTGCCAGGGCTTCTCCTGAAAAGCCTCTTTGCTGAAATCGCCTTAAATTGTTCCTTCGCATTCCCCCAAACAATAAAGACATTTAACACTCACCCGTTTCACTGAGACAGGAACCCTTCAGCCATTTGAGCGTGGCATCAAAACACACAAGCCCACATACTCCTCCACAAAGATGTGTAAACAGCACCAGTAAGGTATCTCTTTGTTTGGGTTTTCCAGCCTCGGAAGGTCTCTCCGTTTGCTGCTGCCTGCTGAGTTTTACAGCTTTGAAGCAGGTGGATGACAAAATATCAATCTCTCCAGGCACATTGTGTATCATGCACAGTTGACACACTCCTCTCACAAGCCCATATATAATCACAAACTGCAATACAGTCATCTTGGCTGGAGGGATAAATATTTGCTTAAAGGGAGCTAAGCCACAAACCTGCATATAGCAGCATGGCAATAAGGTGGCTTTGGTAATAATCATGGTTTGATTGAATTTGAATAGGAATACAGTACAGGGGATTCATGCCACATGTTGTGACAATGCATATGTAAATTGATACAGAGACAGATGTTCTATTGGCTGATGGATTTCATACTATATGAATATGAATGATACTGGTAGAATAATTATGTCACAGTGTGATTGTTTAGTTGTCAATGTAGTCTAGTCTAAAATCAGATGTAGATGTAGGAGTAATGCAATGTCAATACCCATCTCAAAGGAAAACACGCTATGTATTCTAGTTGGGTGCTGTTACTGTTTCTATTTAGGTGCAGGAGCTCCACAATACTTTTGAGCTAATATTCTGTAAGAGGAACATGTGCTCAAGCAATAGAACATTTGAGGTGCCGGTACTTAGCTCCTGCCCAAGTCAAGCACTGACATTATCTGAGGTTGGGAGTTGGGACTCAAGGTGGGGGGAATCAGGGGCCAACTTCAGATGTTACCTGTAAAATAGTATAGAGTAGAACAGAATAGAAAAAAATGAGAAACTTATATTTACAAAATTATCAGCAATACTTGTATGTTACCATGTCATCCCTGTACCTTCCATACTGTCTTTTTAATGAATAAAACAGGAATATCCACTGTGAATAGCTGACATTGACTAGGTCTGCCTTCCAAAGATCCTTAGCTATCACTTTGATATATTCTTGGACCATGAAATTATTTTTGTTGTACATAAAAAGCTAGCCATTACCTGCGGGCACTATATATGAAGGACATTTTTTTTCTGAAGGGTTCATTTGAGGCCAGCCTAATAACATTACAGGGAAGGCTACCAAGTCAGCAACATCCATGAACCATTCAATACTTTGTAAAGATTTAAGTAATCTTGTCTTCAGGAGATTTTATTAGCTATTTACTTCATTTAGTCTGTTCAGTGGAACAATTCCCATTCTTAACAATGGGATCAAATATGGGGTAACTATTGTGCTTGTCAGGAATAAAACTACTGTTATTCCCCAAACATTTAATATTCCACTTCTTCCCAATTTTGCAACTGTAATCACATATTTGGAATCTGATATGCCTACTGATATGTCTTTGAAAATTAATTATATGAGGTTATATATTATTACTGCCATTCATGGACAGTTTTTGCATAAGACATACAAATAAGCATGGGATATTAATACATGCTCCAAGCCTCAAATGTAATTTTTGACACTTTAGTATTGTTTATCACAACTCATAAACGTGTCACATTTTGTTTATGTAGAGTATGATGATGGCAAGGATCTTCAACTAGTAGGCATAAACCGCCCAACTATTGATATTCTTTACATTTTTCTTGAAGGTTGGGTGATTTTGAAAAATTCTTTGTCATAACAAGAACATTTTCAAACACTCGGCACTTGGGAAACATAGATCAGGGGTGACCAACCCTCCTGGAGAGCAAGCAGGATTTTCTTCCAGACCTATTTTAAAGACAGAAAAATAAAATGTTTGTGTTCTCACCTAGAAAGTAGTCTATGCTCAAGGAGACTGCAATCTATGATTTCATTACCCACTGCCATCAACCATTAGTATTTCCTGTGCAGAGCCTTGGTGTAATGATAATACTCCCCGACTCCTGTCGCATACAACTTTCCACCTGAGAACAGGGATCATTCCCTGCTTCCAACCTTCCCATTTGCCTGTCTCCCCATCTAATTACTGTCTGAATAGTGTTAAACCACCTCAAAAATATGTCCCAAAAAATATTACCATACTTTACATTTCATCCCCCACAAAATCTCAAAGTAACCAAGTTGTCAAACTTTGAGTGTTAATTTAATGCTCAAGGCATCCTGAATGCACCTGACCAGTGTAGTGTTTTCACCCTGGTTATAGGCCCGCCAAAGCCATGTCAAGAATTTCAGGAAATTAGCATACAAATAAAAAAAATCCCAGGGGTGGTGGAGCCAATGACATTCAAGATAGTAAATCTCACTCCAAGCCATCTTCAGAAGTTGGCAGCCCTGCATTTGCAGTCAACGTTGCAAATTAGTCTACTTCAAATAGTACTCGAAACACTGCTTCGTTGGCTACTGGCTAATCAGGTTTTGCAATTCAAGCCATAGCCTTATGACGTGTTGCACTATTATTTTGCTAGAAAAACAATCAGCTGGATTGTACGATATTTAAAGGTTGCTTTATTTTTGTCAAATTAGGTATCGGGTGATTCACTTGATAACTTTAGTGATGTTAGTATTACTTTTTTAAATTAGATGCATCTTGCTTTCTCAATTTCTCAAGCAAAATGAAGATGGTTTTCGGCTTGTGACACAAAAGCAAAGCATGTGTTTTCCGAAATACCTTTGCCTCAAACGTAATGTTTGCTTTCTTAGTTAATGTTTTTGAAGTGTAGACACGTTCACGTGGTAGGAAGGTGAATATGCAGCTGCACACTTGAATTTTTTTTTACATGCTAACTATGTTGCTAACTATGTTGCTAACATTAGACCACCATACAGCTGACTTTAAACTGTCAAGGATGGAGAGGTTGATTGTGAAAGAGAGACCGCTGTTGTTACCACTCAACAAGGAGAAAACTGTCTGATGGATCTGTCATTGTTCAGGTGGGACAAACATGTTATGGTTTCTGAGCTTGCTACTTCTCTACAATCAAGCCAAGAGATCTTGTATCTTTGATATAATTTTGTAGTGTTGGTTGTGTAGTAGCCATGTGCCCTTGCATTGATTCTTGGACAGTCAGCTGTTTATGTAGACAGCATCAGCGAATTTGTGGTTAAGTTAATCACATGCTACGTTGCCAGAAGAACAAACAATTTTGTTAACAGATCCCATGGTAAGGTGTATGTTTTAAAGATGATCTGATGGCCTATTTTATCTACTTTTGTTGCTATTTTTTATTAGGTGAGAGACTTCAGAACGAGAATACTACTCCCACCAGATCATCAACTTAACCTGAGTACAAGTCCCCTTTATTCTGTTTCGTGTGTCAGAGAGAGACAGACACAACAAGGAATGGTCTGTCAGTCTCTCCTGTCTGTCTTTGTTTGTCTGTCTCTCTGTATCTCTGACAGACTGGCGCAGAGGAATGGTGGTGTCAAACTTAATGATACATGTTGCTTGTCTTCGTTGGTACCCTGAATGAATTATATTGTACTCTCGTCCCCTGGATCAAATGGAATCAATGATTTATTACATATCATTCTGCATTGCAGGCTTCAATGCTGCTGGCAGCTGAAACAGGTATTGTGTGGATATGTGCACATGGTAAAATAGGTAAGACAAACAGGGCAATCTACACTAACACTTTAACTCGAACCAATTGAGAGAACAAATTCTTTCAGATGAAGATTTTTTCGCCAGTAGGTGGACTGAACTGTTTAGTAGTTAGTGGACTGTACATTGCTGTGTTTGACTTGCTTGTTTAAAAAAGTAGTTTCCACTGCTTAATTAACATTGCCTTAGAAATGTCCCTATTTGTTATGTGGTCTCCTCTTGGTTGTTGGGATTAGATTGATATTTCACCCTGGGCTGTAAAGTTCATTATGTTCACAGGCTTTAAGCTATTATTAATTATTAAACCTAGTGACAGGCTCCATTAATCAAAACCTTGGCCTTGATTTAAACGGCTCCTTCAAGTTAGTTTGAAAGAAGACACTACCGTATCACTTAATTTTCTAGCTATTTAGGGATGTCTCTTTTCTCATTGTTTTTGTCTTTTCACAGAGATGACATCACTCGCCTGATCTAGTCAGCTTTGTTTCGGAGCTGAAGACTGTCCTGGTAAGAGCATCTGTTGTTGCCTCAGATTGATATTGACATATTCCTAAATGTCATAATAATACATACAGTGCTGAAATTCTGGTGATTGAATGTAAACAGGAAGTGTTTTATGTTCCAGGAAGTGGCCCTGAAGAGCAGGCTGGAGTGTCGCTCCATACCCCCTCCACAGTACTACTCTCAGCTCATCACTGAGATGGAGGACCTAGGGTTGGGAAAGGTATGTACTGGCGCAAGTAGGAATAGGGACAGAAGTTTTCTTTACTGTGTGAAAAGGAACAACTCTGACCAGGAACAACTCTGGCCGCTAGTCACAGAGTCTACAACTATGACCTGAAGTATTTCCTAGTGAGGTCTATTAGACCAGCCAGTGACAAATTATTACCTTACAGCTAATCTACCATTAGAATAAAGAAAGGCTTTGGACAATATTGTACTGTATTAATAACTGACTCAGGGTTTGCATAAGGTGATTGAGGTGTTTAAAGTACTTGAATGTGGCACTCTGAAATTTAAGTACTGGAATACCTTGAAAATCAGACATTTTCTGAAGTTGGTCCTTGAAAAGAGGAGAACAAAAAATGATTAAATATGTTAAAATGAAAAATGTATGTCTTACAAATTAATTTCCATACTTATCCCATTTCCATGCAGACTACCAAGGTTTTATTTCCTCACGTGTTTCGTGCTCTGGTTGCCAGGTGAGCTCGCTCATTCCACCCACAATGCCACTCAGCCAGGCAGATACAGAACTGACTAATTAGGCGCCGCCAAACATCACATCGATAGCTAAAATACCAGGCAAATGTAGATTCAAACCTTGATGGTTATGAAGGGGATGTAGTGGAGGGTAAACACACTCAAATGCCATTTACTCAGCTTTTTATTTGTGAAATAGTATTTTCTCACCTTTTTATTTTGATAATTATGATTTACCTACTTATTATTGCGTACCCAGTGTTGATCAAAGCTCAGAAGGCTTCTTGATCTGAGTTCTTATTGTGCCTACCTCTGAACGAGTGGAATCATGAATGATTAATGTATAATCGTTATGTTCGCCTGCTCCCCCAGAATTGCCATGTTAGTCGCGCATTCATTCACCACTCTGCCCAACGGGAAACTCCGCCAACAAGCTCCCACCCTCATCAGACCGTGAGGCTGTCTGTGACTCCGTCCCATTCATCTGTCACGCCTTGGTCTTAGTATTTTGTGTTTTAGTTTATTAGTTGGTCAGGCCAGGGTGTGACATGGGTTTATTGTTTGTTGTATTCTTAGTGGGGTTTTTTAGTTATTGGGATTGTAGCTGATTAGGGGTGTGTGTTACATAGGTTTGGCTGCCTGAGGCGGTTCTCAATCAGAGTCAGGCAATTCTCGTTGTCTCTGATTGGGAACCGTATTTAGGTAGCCTGGGTTTCGCTTTGTATTTCGTGGGTGATTGTTCCTGTCTCTGAGTAGTGTTCACCAGATAGGCTGTAATAGGTTTCACGTTCCGTTTTGTTGTTTTGTATTTATCAGTTATTTCATGTATAGTTCCGTTGTTTGTTTCACTAATAAACATGAGTAACCAACACGCTGCATTTCGGTCCGACTTTCTTGAGTCAAACGAAGAACGTCGTTACATCATCATCCACGGCCGGACATCCTCAGCCATTGCACCAGCTGCCATCATCTGCAGATCTACTATAAGAAACATCTTGGGTCCCATGGTAAAAACCCTGTGCTATCCTGGAGCACGAGTACAAGACACTACAAACCTGCTTCCAACCGTTATATGTCAGCTACTGGAAACTGACACTGGAAACTGACACAGCTACTGGAAACTGAGATCAAACGACATCAGGGGGGCTAGCTCGGAACTTCTGAAAATGGATTTAAAGAACTGATTCTAGCACTGAAAAATTCAAAAAATTGGCCAATTATTTAAGGTCCGGTGCCATCATTGGGCTGAAGATGTGGAGGGAACAGAAGGCCACTGGCATTACACACCTGGCTAAAATATTACTTTGGCTCTGTTGGAATCACTTGTATAGATAACTTGGACACCTTCTGGAAACCGAATATGCTCTACAGGAATAACGGAGTCCATCCAAATCATCTTGGCTCCTGGACTCCTGTTCACGCATTTCAAGGCTGCTTTGAGACATTGACTTATCAATGACCCAAGACCAGCTCAGTTAATCCCTACCATTGTGTCACTGAGTTGTCATAATGCTGAGCAAATGTACATTATCCCAGGGACGTTGGCAGACACAATTTAAGTAACTTAATGTATTTCCCCCTAACTGCCCTGAATGCCTCTGTTGATCCTACAGCCATTGTATGCAGTAATCGTGTGCCTATGAACCAGAGTTATACTGTTAGCACTGAGGCGGTGTTCTCTGTGTGTAGCTCACCCTACCCTATCAGCTCAAATATAAATAGCATGAGCATGTCTACTTCTAATAAGCTTCCCAGTAAAGCAATAAAAAAATAATCAAGCATCCCAGAAAAGTGATAAAAATAGCCCACATTAACATATGTAGCCTAAGAAATGACATTCATATTCTGACTATCTCTGAAATTCACTTAGATAATACAGTTGATGATACAGTTGTAGCAATACATGGTTATAAGATCTACATAAAATGCTGAAATGTCAATGGGGGAAATGTTACAGTCTATATTCAGAACCATATTCCTGTAAAGCTTAAAGAGGATCTCACGTTAAATACTGTTGAAGTAATATGGCTACCGGTTCCTCTGCCCCACCTAAAGCCCATTCTTTTGGGAAGCTGCTATAGACCACCAAGTGCTAACAGTCAGTATCTGGCTAACATGTGTGAAATACTTGATAATGTATGTGATCTCCAGATACAGTGGGGAGAACAAGTATTTGAAACACTGCCGATTTTGCCGATTTTCCTACTTACAAAGCATGTAGAGGTCTGTTATTTTTTATCATAGGTACACTTCAACTGTGAGAGACGGAATCTAAAACAAAAATCCAAAAAATCACATTGTATGATTTTTAAGTAATTAATTTTCATTTTATTGCATGACATAAGTATTTGATCACCTACCAACCAGTAAGAATTCCGGCTCTCACAGACCTATTCGTTTTTCTTTAAGAAGCCCTTCTGTTCTCCACTCATTACCTGTATTAACTGCACCTGTTTGAACTCGTTACCTGTACAAAAGACACCTGTCCACACACTCAATCAAACAGACTCCAACCTCTCCACAATGGCCAAGACCACAAAAGCTGTGTAAGGACATCAGGGATAAAATTGTAGACATGCACAAGGCTGAGATGGGCTACAGGACAATAGGCAAGCAGCTTGGTGAGAAGGCATCAACTGTTGGTGCAATTATTATAAAATGGAAGAAGTTCAAGATGACGGTCAATCACCCTCGGTCTGGGGCTCCATGCAATATCTCACCTCGATCATGATCATGAGGAAGGTGAGGGATCAGCCCGGAACTACACAGCAGGACCTGGTCAATGACTTGAAGAGAGCTGGGACCACAGTCTCAAAGAAAACGATTAGTAACACACTACGCCGTCATGGATTAAAATCCTGCAGCTCATGCAAGGTCCCTCTACTCAAGCCAGCGCATGTCCAGGCCCGTCTGAAGTTTGCCATTGACCATCTGGATGATCCAGAGGAGGAGTGGGAGAAGGTAATGTGGTCTGATGAGACACAAATAGAGCTTTTTGGTCAAAACTCCACTCGCTGTGTTTGGAGGAAGAAGAAGGATGAGTACAACCACAAGAATACCATCCCAACCGTGAAGCATGGACGTAGAAACATCATTCTTTGGGGATGACTGCACCGTATTGTGGGGAGGATGGATGGGGCCATGTAATGCGAGATCTTGGCCAACATCTTCCTTCCCTCAGTAAGAGCACTGAAGATGGGTCGTGGCTGGGTCTTCCAGCATGACAACGACCCGAAACACACAGCCAGGGCAACTAAGGAGTGGCTCCGTAAGAAGCATCTCAAGGTCCTGGAGTCGCCTAGCCAGTCTCCAGACCTGAACCCAATAGAAAATCTTTGGAGGGAGCTGAAAGTCCGTATTGCCCAGCGATAGCATCTGCCTCTAACCCTAGGAAGCTCTTTGCCACCTTCTCCTCCCTCCTGAATCCTCCTCCCCCCCCCCCTCCTCCCTCTCTGCAGATGACTTCGTCAACCATTTTGAAAAGAAGGTCGACGACATCCGATCCTCGTTTGCTAAGTCAAACGACACCGCTGGTTCTGCTCACACTGCCCTACCCTGTGCTCTGACCTCTTTCTCCCCTCTCTCTCCAGATGAAATCTCGCTTCTTGTGACGGCCGGCCGCCCAACAACCTGCCCGCTTGACCCTATCCCCTCCTCTCTTCTCCAGACCACTTCCGGAGACCTTCTCCCTTACCTCACCTCGCTCATCAACTCATCCCTGACCGCTGGCTACGTCCCTTCCGTCTTCAAGAGAGCGAGAGTTGCACCCCTTCTGAAGAAACCTACACTCGATCCCTCCGATGTCAACAACTACAGACCAGTATCCCTTCTTTCTTTTCTCTCCAAAACTCTTGAACGTGCCGTCCTTGGCCAGCTCTCCCGCTATCTCTCTCAGAATGACCTTCTTGATCCAAATCAGTCAGGTTTCAAGTCTAGTCATTCAACTGAGACTGCTCTTCTCTGTATCACGGAGGCGCTCCGCACTGCTAAAGCTAACTCTCTCTCCTCTGCTCTCATCCTTCTAGACCTATCGGCTGCCTTCGATACTGTGAACCATCAGATCCTCCTCTCCACCCTCTCCGAGTTGGGCATCTCCGGTGCGGCCCACGCTTGGATTGCGTCCTACCTGACAGGTCGCTCCTACCAGGTGGCGTGGCGAGAATCTGTCTCCTCGCCACGCGCTCTCACCACTGGTGTCCCCCAGGGCTCTGTTCTAGGCCCTCTCCTATTCTCGCTATACACCAAGTCACTTGGCTCTGTCATAACCTCACATGGTCTCTCCTATCATTGCTATGCAGACGACACACAATTAATCTTCTCCTTTCCCCCTTCTGATGACCAGGTGGCGAATCGCATCTCTGCATGTCTGGCAGACATATCAGTGTGGATGACGGATCACCACCTCAAGCTGAACCTCGGCAAGACGGAGCTGCTCTTCCTCCCGGGGAAGGACTGCCCGTTCCATGATCTCGCCATCACGGTTGACAACTCCATTGTGTCCTCCTCCCAGAGCGCTAAGAACCTTGGCGTGATCCTGGACAACACCCTGTCGTTCTCAACCAACATCATGGCGGTGGCCCGTTCCTGTAGGTTCATGCTCTACAACATCCGCAGAGTACGACCCTGCCTCACACAGGAAGCGGCGCAGGTCCTAATCCAGGCACTTGTCATCTCCCATCTGGATTACTGCAACTCGCTGTTGGCTGGGCTCCCTGCCTGTGCCATTAAACCCCTACAACTCATCCAGAACGCCGCAGCCCGTCTGGTGTTCAACCTTCCCAAGTTCTCTCACGTCACCCCGCTCCTCCGCTCTCTCCACTGGCTTCCAGTTGAAGCTCGCATCCGCTACAAGACCATGGTGCTTGCCTACGGAGCTGTGAGGGGAACGGCACCGCAGTACCTCCAGGCTCTGATCAGGCCCTACACCAAAACAAGGGCACTGCGTTCATCCACCTCTGGCCTGCTCGCCTCCCTACCACTGAGGAAGTACAGTTCCCGCTCAGCCCAGTCAAAACTGTTTGCTGCTCTGGCCCCCAATGGTGGAACAAACTCCCTCACGACGCCAGGACAGCGGAGTCAATCACCACCTTCCGGAGACACCTGAAACCCCACCTCTTCAAGGAATACCTAGGATAGGATAAGTAATCCTTCTCACCCCCCCCCTTAAATGATTTAGATGCACTATTGTAAAGTGGCTTTTCCACTGGATGTCAGAAGGTGAATTCACCAATTTGTAAGTCGCTCTGGATAAGAGCGTCTGCTAAATGACTTAAATGTAAAATGTAAATGTATAGCCCCGAAACCTGAAGGATCTGGAGAAGGTCTCAATGGAGGAGTGGGCCAAAATCCCTGCTGCAGTGTGTGCAAACCTGGTCAAGAACTTCAGGAAACATATGATCTCTGTAATTGCAAACAAAGGTTACTCTACCACATATTAAGTTATGCTTTTCTGATGTATCAAATCCACAATATTTTCTGATGTATCAAACCTCTACGTGCTTTGTAAGTAGGAAAACCTGCAAAATCGGCAGTGTATCAAATACTTGATCTCCACACTGTATATATATTTTTGGGGTGACCTAAATATTGACTGGCTTTCATCAAGCTGACCACTCAAGAAAAAGCTTCAAACAGTAACCAGTGACTGCAACCTGGTTCAGGTTATCAGTCAACCTACCAGGGTAATTACAAACAGAATAGGTATTAATCACATCTTTACTACTGCTTCGGAATTTTGCATTAAAGAAGTATCCATATCCATTGGATGTGGTGATCACAATATAGTAGCCATATCTATGAAAACCAAAGGCTGGGCCTAATCTAATGTATAAGAGGTCATACAATATGTTTGTAGAGATCCTTTTGTTTATGATTTATGAAATTGCTTATTCCAGCTACTAATAAGCATGCACCCATTAACCTATTGAAACTCTGGGGGCGCTATTTCATTTTTGGATGAAAAATGTTCCCGCTTTAAACAAGATATTTTGTCACACAAAGATGCTCGACTATGCATATAATTGATAGCTTTGGAAAGAAAACACTCTGAATTTTCCAGAACTGCAAAGATATTGTCTGTGGGTGCCCTAGAACGGGAGCTACAGGCAAAACCAAGATGAAACGGCAACCAGGAAACCAGCAGGATTTTTGAGGCTCCGTTTTCCATTGTCTCCTAATATGGCTGTGAATGCGAGAGGAATGAGCCTGCCCTTTCTGTCGTTTCCCCAAGGTGTCTGCAGCATTGTGACGTATTTGTAGGCATATCATTGGAAGATTGACCGTAAGAGACTACATTTTCCAGGTGTCCGCCTGGTATCCTCCGTCGAAATTGGTGCGTCTTTTTCAGCTGCTGGTATTTTTCCATGCGATTCTGAGGGGAAAGCAGGCTTCCACGAACTGCATATCAATGAAGAGATATGTGAAAAAACACCTTGAGGATTGATTCTAAACAACGTTTGCCATGTTTCGGTCGATATTATGGAGTTAATTTGGAAAAAGTTTGACGTTTTGGTGACTGTTTCGGTAGCCAAATGTGATGTACAAAACGGAGCGATTTCTCCTACACAAAGATTCTTTCAGGAAAAACTGAACATTTGCTATGTAACTGAGAGTCTCCTCATTGAAAACATCCGAAGCTCTTCAAAGGTAAATGATTTTATTTATTTGGTTATCTGGTTTTTGTGAAAATGTTGCGTGCTAAATGCTACTCAAAATGCTAAGCTAGCTTGCAATACTCTTACACAAATTAGTGATTTGCTATGGTTCAAAAGCATATTTTGAAAATCTGAGATGACAGTGTTGTTAAGAAAAGGCTAAGCTTGAGAGCAGGCGCATTATTTTCATTTTATTTGCGATTTTCAGAAATCGTTAACGTTGCGTTATGCTAATGAGCCTGAGGCTTTATTCACGATCCCGGATCCGGGATGGGGAGTATCAACAAGTTAAGAACATGACTGTAAATATGGTTAAATCCCCTTGGATTGATGAGAAATTAAACAATTGTATGGTTGAGAGGGATGAGACAAAAGGTATGGCACAACCGATTGGCAAACGTACTGCAAATTGAGAAATCATCTGACTAAACTGAATAAAAAGAAGAAGAAACTATACTATGAAATAAAGATAAATTGTATACAGAATGATGGTAAAAAGCATTGGAGCACCTTAAATGAGATTTTGGGAAAAAATAGCTGTCTCAGCTCCATCATTCATTGATTCAGATGAATCATTCATCTCAAAACCCACTGATATTACCAACTACTTTAATTATATTTTCATTGCAAGATTATCAAACTTAGGCAAGACATGCCAACAGCAAACACAGACTCTACACATCCAAGTTTAACTGACAAAATTATGCAATTTTAAATTCCATAAAGTGAGTGTAGAAAAGGTGAAAAATTCTTGTTGTCTATCAACAATGACAAGCCACTGGGGTTTGACAACTTGGATGGAAAATTACTGAGGATAATAGCGGACGATGTTGCCACTCTTATTTGCCATATCTTCAATCTAAGCCTACTAGAAGGTGTGTGCCTTCAGGTCTGGAGGAAAGCAAAAGTTGTTCCGCTACCGAAAAATAGTAAAGCACCATTTACTGGCTCAAACAGTCGACCAATCAACCTATTACCATCCCTTACTAAACGTTTGGAAAAAAACATTTGGGACCAGATACAATACTATTTTAACGTAAACAAATTGACATCTGACTTTTCAGCACACTTATAGGGAATGACATTCAAAACGCACAGTGCTTACACAAATTGATAAAAAAGATTGTGGGGGCTGTTTCGTTAGACTTCAGAGGGGCTTTTGACATTATCGATCATCGTCTGCTGCTGGAAAAATGTATGTGTTCTGGCTTCACACTCCATGCTATATTGTGGATAAAGAGTTTAACAGAACACAGAGGTTGTTTTTTAATGGAATCCTCTCCAACATAATCCAGGTATAATCAGGAATTCCACAGGGCAGCTGTCTATGCCCCTTATGTTTTTCAATTTTTACTAACAACATGCCACTGGCTTTGAGTAAAGCTAATGTGTCAATGTATGCCGATGACTCAACACTATACATGTCAGCTACTACATCGACTGAAATGACTGCAACACTTAACAAAGAGCTGCAGTTAGTTTCAGAATGAGTGGCAAGGAATAAGTTAGTTCTACATTTTTCAAAAACTAAAAGATTGAATTTGGGACAAATTATTCACTAAACCTTAAACCTCAACTAAATATTGCA
Source organism: Oncorhynchus masou masou (assembly GCF_036934945.1). Classification (NCBI taxonomy): domain Eukaryota; kingdom Metazoa; phylum Chordata; class Actinopteri; order Salmoniformes; family Salmonidae; genus Oncorhynchus; species Oncorhynchus masou. Next base: position 54,996,094 of record NC_088235.1, read on the forward strand.
ATAAATAATTTGGAAATTGAGCAAGTTGAGGTGACTAAACGGCTTGGAGTAACCCTGGTTTGTAAACTGTCATGGTCAAAACATGTTGATACAACAGTAGCTAAGATAGGGAGAAGTCTGTCTATAATAAAGCGTTGCTCTGCCTTCTTAACAACACTGGCAATAAGGCAGGTTCTACAGGCCCTAGCTTTGTCACACCTGGACTATTGTTCAGTTGTGTGGTCAGATGCAGCAAAGAGGGACTTAGGATAATTATAATTGGTTCAGAACAGGGTAGCATGGCTGGACCTTAAATGGGCATGGAGAACTAACATTAATAATGCAATTAATAATTAATAATGTAATTAATCATGCAATATCAATGTCTTATGGTTCAAAGTGGAGGAGAGATTGGCTTCAGCACTACGTGTTTTTATAAGAAAGACCTTTGTGGACCAACAATTTTGTGAAATACAGTATAAAGACAATTTAAATATAAAAGCAATATAATATTATGTATGGTAAAGACAAAATATGCAACAATTTCAAAGATTTTACCTAGTTACAGTTCATATAAGGAAATCAGTCAAAATCATCAGTCCTGACTTGCCACTTATGTACGTAGTAAATAAGTAGTGAAACACGCATTATTGAGTAGAACAGTTAAGGTAGTGATGAATAGTACGTTTTTTTATGAGGTTGTGGTGGTGTACTGCCATCTATTGGCGACTAAAAACAATTGCATAATAGGAACTATTGCAAATTGGTTAGATTGAAGACCTTTCTCTTAGGGTTAATCGTGGGAAGGAAGGGGGTGAAGTTATGTGTAACGAGTAACGTCATGTCAATGTTGTATTACCGTTAGAAGCAGCGGGCGTTAGAAGCAGTGGGCGTATCTCAAAGCACACGAGATTTGTTTAGTGTCTTAATTGGCAGCAGCATTAATAGCACAGAGTTTTCACTATCTGTCCGCTGATTGGTGCAGGTAAGAGAGGCTTTCTATGTGCCTGGTCATTTGAATGGGCTTGAGTTTTTTTTGCCTTGAGAAGGTGTGTCATGAGTTAATGAATGGAAATATGGAGTCAACTATCTCTACTCTAGCCCCCTCTATGCCCTAAACCAGGGATATTCAAACTGGCAACCCAGGGAAAATATATGGGCTCCTGAGTGGCACAGCAGTCTAATGCAGTGCATCTCAGTGCAAGAGGCGTCACTGCAGTCCCTGGTTCGAATCCAGGCTGCCTCACAATCAGCCGGGAGTCCCATAGGGTGGTGTGCTTATTGCCCAGTGTCGTCTGGGATAGGTCTTCATTGTAAATAAGAATTTGTTCTTAACTGACTTCCCAAGTTAAATAAAAAAATATGTCCTCTTTTCTACTGTAGGTACAGTGCCTTCATAAAGTATTCATACCACTTTACATGTGTTACAGCCTGAATTCAAAATGGATTTCAGCCATCTGAACACACTCCACATAATGACAAAGTGAAAACATGTTTTTAGAAGTGTTAGCAAATTTATTGAAAATGAAATACTGAATGTAAATGAGATATTTCTGTAAGTATTCACACCCTTTTGCTATGACACTCCAAACTGAGCACAGGGACATTCGATTTCCGTTGGTCATCCTTGAGATGTCACTACAACTTGATTGGAGTCCACCTGTGGCCAATTAAATTGTTTGGACATGATTTAGAACGAAACACACCTGTCTATAAGGTCCCACAGTTGACATTGCATGTCAGAGCAGAAACTATACCAAGTCCAAGGAATTGTAGATCTCCAAAATTGTGATGAGGCATATATCTGGAAAAGGGTATTAAACAATTTCTAGTGTTGAAAGTTTCCAAGAGTGTTGTGGGAAATGCAAAAAAAATATGGAATTACCCAGACTCTGCCTAGAGCTGGCTGTCCAACCAAACTGAGCAACTGGGCAAGAAGGACCTTGGTCAAGGAGGTGACCAAGAAACCAGTGACCACTCTGACAGAACTACAAAGTTCCTCGGCTGAGATGAGAGAATCTGCCAGAAGGACAACAGTCTCTACAGCGACTCACCAATCTGGTCTTGGTGAGACGAAAGCCACTCCTGAGAAAAGGTACATGACAGCACGCCTGGAGAAATAGATTTTGTGGTCTGATGAGACAAAAATGTAAGTCTTTGGCCTGAATGCAAAGCACTATGTCTGAGAAAAAACAAGCACCGCTCATCACCTGTCTAACACCATCCCTACCTTGAAGCATGGTGGTGGAAGGATCATGCTATAAGGATGATTTTCAGCAGCAGGGACTGGGAGATGGTAAGGAGAGAGGGAGCCAAATACTGTCAAATCTTTGATGAGAACCTGCTTCAGAGTGCAAAGACCATAGACTGGGGGATTTACTCTCCAACACGACAATAACCCGAAGCATACAGCCGAAGCAACTCTGGAATGATTTCAGAGCAAGAATATGACAGTCCTTGAGTGGCCCAGCCAAAGCCCAGACTTGAATCCCATTGAAAATCTGTAGAAAAACTTGAAGTTTTTGAAGTCACCATCTAGTGCTTGATAAAATCTGCAAGGAATACTGGGAGAAAATCCCCATATCCAGATGTTAAAAGCTGATACAGACAACTCAAAGCTGTAATTGCTGACAAAGATGCTTCTACAAAGTATTGAATCAGGGGTGTGAATACTTATGTAAATCAGATATTTCTGCATTTCATTTCCCCCCACAAAAAATCTAAATTTCTTTTTAACATATTTTCACTTTGTCATTATGGGGTATTGTGTGTATATGGGTAAGAAAACAAATATATTGAATCCATGAATTCAGGCTGTAACACAACAAAATGTGGAAAAAGTCAAGGGGTATGAATACTGGATTGTGCAACATTTACCCATTATTCTTTTGAAAATTCTTCAAGCTCTGTGAAATTGGTTGCTGATCATTGCTAGACAACCATTTCTAGGTCTTGCCATATATTTTCAAAAAAAATAAACTGTAACTCGGCCCCCAGGAACATTCTCTGCCTTCTTGGTAAGCAACTCCAGTGTAGATTTGGCCTTGTGTTTTAGGTTATTGTCCTGCAGAAAGGTGAATTCATCTGCCAGTGTCTGGTGGAAAGCAGACTGAACCAGGTTTTCCTCTAGGATTTTGCCTGTGCTTAGCTCCATTCAGTTTATTTTTTTTATCCTGAAAAAGTCCTCAGTCCTTAGCAAATACAAGCATACCCATAATATAATGCAGTTACCACTTTGCTTGCAAATATGGAGAGTGGTACTCAGTAATATGTTGTATTGGATTTGCCCCAAACATAGCACTTTGTTTTCAGGACAAAAGTTAATTGCTTTTCCACAATTGCAGTATTAGTTTGGCGAGAATCTGTCTCCTCGCCACGCGCTCTCACCACTGGTGTCCCCCAGGGCTCTGTTCTAGGCCCTCTCCTATTCTCGCTATACACCAAGTCACTTGGCTCTGTCATAACCTCACATGGTCTCTCCTATCATTGCTATGCAGACGACACACAATTAATCTTCTCCTTTCCCCCTTCTGATGACCAGATGGCGAATCGCATCTCTGCATGTCTGGCAGACATATCAGTGTGGATGACGGATCACCACCTCAAGCTGAACCTCGGCAAGACGGAGCTGCTCTTCCTCCCGGGGAAGGACTGCCCGTTCCATGATCTCGCCATCACGGTTGACAACTCCATTGTGTCCTCCTCCCAGAGCGCTAAGAACCTTGGCGTGATCCTGGACAACACCCTGTCGTTCTCAACCAACATCATGGCGGTGGCCCGTTCCTGTAGGTTCATGCTCTACAACATCCGCAGAGTACGACCCTGCCTCACACAGGAAGCGGCGCAAGTCCTAATCCAGGCACTTGTCATCTCCCGTCTGGATTACTGCAACTCGCTGTTGGCTGGGCCCCCTGCCTGTGCCATTAAACCCCTACAACTCATCCAGAACGCCGCAGCCCGTCTGGTGTTCAACCTTCCCAAGTTCTCTCACGTCACCCCGCTCCTCCGCTCTCTCCACTGGCTTCCAGTTGAAGCTCGCATCCGCTACAAGACCATGGTGCTTGCCTACGGAGCTGTGAGGGGAACGGCACCGCAGTACCTCCAGGCTCTGATCAGGCCCTACACCCAAACAAGGGCACTGCGTTCATCCACCTCTGGCCTGCTCGCCTCCCTACCACTGAGGAAGTACAGTTCCCGCTCAGCCCAGTCAAAACTGTTCGCTGCTCTGGCCCCCAATGGTGGAACAAACTCCCTCACGACGCCAGGACAGCGGAGTCAATCACCACCTTCCGGAGACACCTGAAACCCCACCTCTTCAAGGAATACCTAGGATAGGATAAGTAATCCTTCTCACCCCCCCTTAAATGATTTAGATGCACTATTGTAAAGTGGCTGTTCCACTGGATGTCAGAAGGTGAATTCACCAATTTGTAAGTCGCTCTGGATAAGAGCGTCTGCTAAATGACTTAAATGTAAAATGTAAATGTGCCTTGTTGCAAACAGGATGCATGTTTTGGAATATTCTGTATAGGCTTCCTTATTTTCACTCGGTTAATATTGTGGAGTAACTATAATGTTGTTGATCCATCCTCAGTTTTCACCTGTCACAGCCATTTAAATCTCTAACTGTTTTAAAGTCACCATTGGCCTCATGATAACATCTCTGAGTAGTTTACTTCCTCTCAACCAACTGAGGTTAGGAAGGACACCTGTATCTTTGTAATCACTGGGTGTATTGATACACCATCCATAGTGTAATAACTTCACCATGCTCAATGGATTTTCAGTGTCAGATTTTTTTTTACCCATCTACCAATAGGTGTCATTCTTTGCGAGGCATTGGAAAACCTCCCTTGTCTTTGTTGTTAAATCTGTGTTTGGAATTCGCTGCTCGACTGAGGGACCTTTCAGATAATTGTATGTGTGGGGTACATAGATTAGGTAGTCATTCAAAAATGTTATACACTATTATTGGACACAGAGTGCGTCCATGCGACTTATTGTGTGTCTTGTTAAGCACATTTTCACTCCTAAACTTATTTAGGCTTGTCATAACAAAGGGGTTGAATATTTATTGACTAAGACAAAATAAATTACTAAGACATTTCGGCTTTTCATTTTAAATTTTAAAAGAATTTCGAAAAACATAATTCCTCTTTGACAATATTCGGTATTATGTGTAGGCCAGTGACAAAACATCTCAATTTACTCCATTTTAAATTCAGGCTGTAACACAACAATGCACTATACCTCCCGGTTGAATACCCTAAACACAGCTTTAATAAGTGTTGGGCATCATTAAATAGACATAACTTGATTCCATATTCACCAGTTCTCATGGCAAATAAATGTTTCTTGTGTGTGCCATTGTTGAAATAAGAGATGTGTGTTTGTGTACACCTCTGTGCATTGTTCTTCAATCTGTCTTCATGTTTCCCTAAAACCGTACACATTGCCTTTACCCCAAATGGCCATACATCTATTTGGCTTTAATGGTAATCGGTATAGGTTGTCACACATTCCTAAGGCATAAGGAGTATTTCATGGCTTCACTTAATCTAAAGCCTCCCTCCAGGATAAGTACACCAGAGACATGTTCGATACATTTGATAGTTTAACCAAACATTAAGTACCTGCTGGTGAAATAGTATGTGAATGAACTCACATGTGAGTAGAATTGACTGTCTATGGCTTGCTACATAGATGTCAAAAACTTTGGAATTGCAGCTGGAGCACCTCAGTTCTCATCATTACTGTAACAAATGGCAATTTCACCACTGTTTAAAGCTAGCTCCATCCAGATACTGCTCACTTAGACACACGTGTCATCTGTTCCTGCTTTTTGAAGCACCTCCGCTCCTGTTTTTACATTTAGATTTTTTGATTGATGTTATTTAAGTGTCATATTTTACAAATGCTCAGCACTCATCAGTCTTCACAGTGGGGCATCGCACTGTCACGCAGAGTCCATCACGCCAATTGCCAGCCAGCCCCTGCTAATGTGGGGCGGGAGGCCCCATGTGAATGCAGAGTAGAGTTGGGACTGTGACGCAACAATGAAGCTGTGATATCGATATGCAGATTTTTATTTTTAGAGATTACCACTAAAAAAATAGAATGAGGGAATGGGAGATGAATTGAGTGAGATGGACATGAAGAGTGAGTTAATAAATTATGTGCGTATTTTACTAGGTTAAAGGAGAGCAAAGTGCTGTGTTGGATCGCGGTGTGTGTGTCTGTATGTTGCCATATTTGAGTTTAGTACGTGTCAGTGTACATGTCAGTTATTCAAGCATCATACTTGTATCCGTCAGAAACAGTGCCATTACTGCACTGTAAATGTAAGACAAAGTAGTCCACAGAGTCTAGACACTGGTCTAAGGTCAGTTTGACGTTACCAGCGCTAATGGTTAAGGTTAGAATTAGAGAAAGGTAAACTGGTCCTAGATCTTAGACCTACGGGGGATTTCTACATGGTGCACTAAATCAGGGGAGATCTGAGGCAGAACAGGGACAGCGCTAATGTAGATGTTCCACTCCCTCTCTCGGGAGTGATTAATAGGCTATGACGGGAGCAACGTGCATTCCCTCTACTAAACTAAACCCCTCTGACTCGGCCTGTGTGTGAAAATGCGTCACCTCTGTATGCAGTATGTGTCTGACCAACTGAGTGACGGATATCTGTGTGTTCCCACGCTGGTGTTCATTGACACAGAGTTCTGCACACTGAGACATAGGGCTTAGAACTCCACAAGACGACAGCATGTCTTCACCATCAAATTGAAGAGAACACACATACACTGTGTACAAAACACTAGGAACACCTGCTCTTTCCCTGGCATAGACTGACCAGGTGAACCCAGGTGAAAGCTATGATCCCTTATTGATGTCAGCTGTTAAATCCACTTCAGTCAGTGTAGAGAAAGGGGAGGAGACAGGTTAAAATATATATTTTTAAGCCTTGAGACAATTGAGGCATGGATTGTGTCTTTGTGCCATTTAGAAGGTGAATGGACAAGACAAAATGCACTGCTAAAAAAAATAAAGGGAACACTTAAAACCTCTTGAAACTCCCCATCCCGGATCCGGGATTGTGACTAAGCCTCAGGCTCATTAGCATAACGCAACGTTAACGATTTCTGAAAATCGCAAATAAAATTAAAATAATGCGTTTGCTCTCAAGCTTAGCCTTTTCTTAACAACACTGTCATCTCAGATTTTCAAAATATGCTTTTGAACCATAGAAATTGACTAATTTGTGTAAGAGTATGCAAAGCTAGCATAGCATTTTGTGTAGCATGTAGCACGCAACATTTTCACAAAAGCCAGATAACCAAATAAATAAAATCATTTACCTTTGAAGAGCTTCGGATGTTTTCAATGAGGAGACTCCCAGCCACATACCAAATGCGCAGTGTTTCCTGAAAGCGTCTGTGTGTAGGAGAAATCGTTCCGTTTTCTACATTGCGCCTGGCTACCGAAACGAACCGAAAATGCAGTCACCTACAACGTGAAACTTTTTCCGGATTAACTACATAATATCGACCGAAACATGGCAAACGTTGTTTGGAATCAATCCTCAAGGTGTTTTTTCACATATCTCTTCATTGACATGCAGTTCATGGAAGCTTGCTTCTCTCTCTGTGCCCCATGGAAAAATACTGGCAGGTGACTTTTGCGCACCAATTTCGGCGCAGGACACCGGGCGGACACGTGGTAAATGTGGTCTCTTATGGTCAATCTTCCAACGATCTGCCTACAAATACGTCACAATGCTGCAGACACCTTGGGGAAACGACAGAAAGGGCAGACTCATTCCTCTTGCGTTCACAGCCATATAAGGAGATCATGAAAGACAGAGCCTCAAAAATCCTTGTCATTTCCTGGATGCCAAGTCATCTTGGTTTTGCCTGAAGCTCACGTTAAAGGGCACGCACAGAGAAGATATTTGTATTTCTGGACACGTCAGAGTGTTTTCTTTCGAACAGTAGCAATTATATGCATAGTCGAGCATCTTTTTGTGACAAAATATCTTGTTTAAAACGGGAACGTTTTTCTTCCAAAAATGAAATAGCGCCACCATAAGTGTAAGAGGTTAAAGAACACAATGTAACTCCAAGTCAATCACACTTCTGTGAAATCAAACTGTCCACTTAGGAAGCAACACTGAAAGACAATAAATTTCACATGCTGTTGTGCAAATGCAATAGACAGGTGGAAATTGCAGGTGGTGACCACAGACCACTTCTCAGTTCCTATGCTTCCTGGCTGATGTTTTGGTCACTTTTGAATGCTAGCAGTGCTTTCACTCTAGTGGTAGCATGAGACACATCTACAACCCACACAAGTGGCTCAGGTAGTGCAGCTCATCGAGGATGGCACATCAATGCGAGCTGTGGCAAGTTTTGCTGTGTCTGTCAGCATAGTGTACAGAGCATGGAGGCGCTACCAGGAGACAGGCCAGTACATCAGGAGACGAGGAGGAGGTCGTAGGAGGGCAACAACCCAGCAGCAGGACCGCTACCTCCACCTTTGTGCAAGGAGGAGCAGGAGGAGCACTGCCAGAGCCCTTCAAAATGACCTCCAGCAGGCCACAAATGTGCATGTGTCTGCTCAAACGGTCAGAAACAGACTCCATGAGGGTGGTATGAGGGCCTGACGTCGACAGGTGGGGGTTGTGCTTACAGCCCAACACCGTGCAGGACGTTTGGCATTTGCCAGAGAACACCAAGATTGGCAAATTCGCCACTGGCGCCCTGTGCTCTTCAGAGATGAAAGCAGGTTCACACTGAGCACATGTAACAGACGTGACAGAGTCTGGACACGCCATAGAGAACGTTCTGCTGTCATGGTGTGGGGTGGAATTTCTTTGGGGGGCCGCACAGCCCTCCATGTGCTCGCCAGAGGTAGCCTGACTGCCATTAGGTACCAAGATGAGATCCTCAGACCCCTTGTGAGACCATATGCTGGTGCGGGTGGCCCTGGGTTCCTCCTAATGCAAGACCATGCAAGACCTCATGTGGCAGCAGTTCCTGCAAGAGGAAGGCATTGATGCTATGGACTGGCCCGCCCGTTCCCCAGACCTGAATCCAATTGAGCACATATGGGACATCATGTTTCACTCCATCCACCAACGCCACGTTGCACCACAGACTGTCCAGGAGTTGGCGGATGCTTTAGGAGATCCCTCAGGAGATCCCTCAGGAGACCATCCCCCACCTCATCAGGAGCATGCCCAGGCGTTGTAGGGAGGTCATACAGGCACGTGGAGGCCACACACACTACTGAGTCTCATTTTGACTTGTTTTAAGGACATTACATCAAAGTTGGATCAGCCTGTAGTGTGGTTTTCCACTTTAATTTAGAGTGTTACTCCAAATCCAGACCTCCATTGGTTGATACATTTGATTTCCATTGATCATTTTTGTTTGATTTTGTTGTCAGCACATTCAACTATGCAAAGAAAAAAGTATTTAATAAGAATATTTAATTCATTCAGATCTTGGATGTGTTATTTTAGTGTTCTTTGAGCAGTGTATTTAAATCAAATCAGATCATTATGGCCACACACACATACAGTATTTAGAAGATGTTATTGCTGGTGTAGAGAAATGCCTGTGTTCCTAGCTCCAACAGTGAAGTAGTATCTAACAAATTCACAAAAATGCACACAAATTTCAAAGTTGCACCGCCTTTGAACGGGGCCTTTGAACGTGGTATGTTAGTAGCTGTAAGGCGCACAGGTGCCAGGCACACCGATTTGAATATTTGAATGTGTCAAGAACTGCAACGCTGCTAGGTTTTTCACGCTCACATGTGTCCCATGTGTATCAATAATTTTACACCCCCCCCCAAGGGCATGACTGTGGAGAGCATTGGATACAACATGTGCCAGCATCCCTGTGTAACGCTTTCGACACCGTGAAGAGTCCATGCCTCAACAAATTGAGGCTGTACTGAAGGGGGGGGGGTGCAACTCTATATTAGGAAGTTGTTCCTATTGTTTTGTACACTCAATGTATGCTATGATAGTCTATTCTCACACACATGTACACTTACAGTTGAACTAACTAAAACCTGAATTGAGAAAACACACACATTGTAAGTTAACAGTCAATATAAAAAACAAGACATACTCTTACACATTACAGTCAAATATCCATGTATTTAAATAAAGTACTTGTGTTAAAAGACATATGTAGGGCAAACATACTTTGGCGAAGTCTGTGTGAGAGGTGCCAACACGCTGTGAGATGGGAGTGTAGATATATCCACTTTAGACACTCAGTGGTATGATACAACCCTCCAAAACCAGAGGAGAGGAGTGAGATAAGACCATGTGGGCATATCTAGTAGAAATACATCTCTGTGGTCCTCTTAAAATGATTAAGAAGGGCATGGAGGAGGTACAACATCTAGATCACTTTGAGCACATCTTGGTTGGCGATAGCGGCCATATTCTGGGTATAGCAGGGTGGCAGTGCTGGGTTAGAGAGTGCTGAGACAGATGGCATCATCGCAGCTTGGTGGTAGCTGGCCCTGATGATATCCAGAGGAGGTGGTTGGTTTCACCCTGTGCCCAAATGCCCGCGTGCCCACCAGCCAGCCCCCATCTCTGAGTAAAGATTCCCCCTGTGGCCCAGCCTCCTCCCCAGCCCCTCTCCCCTAGCCAAGTCAGAGGATAGAAGGTAGGAGTTGGCATGCAGAGATGTGGGTGGGGTGGAGTCGGGGGGTGGGGTCAAGGGGTGGGGGGCAGGCAGGCTGGGAAAGGATGATATGGAGAAAATGAAGAAAGAGATGTTAAGGACAGGGCGTGGTTTAACTTCTGAAAAATGGCCATGAGAAAGCAACAGGAAAATTAGCCCAAAAAAACTATGCCAGTTGGCTATATTTAGTGTGTACTGTACAGTATTGCTAACAGGTACCCAGGGAGGCCTCTAGCGTCGAGCAATCCCGTATCCGGGAGTGTAATCTTAGCCTCAAGCTCATTAGCATAACGCAACGTTAACTATTCATGAAAATCGCAAATGAAATGAAAGAAATATATTCACTCACAAGCTTAGCCTTTTGTTAACAACACTGTCATCTCAGATTTTCAAAATATGCTTTTCAACCATCGCTACACAAGCATTTGTGTAAGAGGTATTGATAGCTAGCATAGCATTAGCCTACCATTCAGCAGGCAACATTTTCACAAAAACAAGAAAAGCATTCAAATAAAATCATTTACCTTTGAAGAACTTCAGATGTTTTCAATGAGGAGATAGATAGCAAATGTTCAGTTTTTCCAAAAAGATTATTTGTGTAGGAGAAATCGCTCTGTTTTGTTCATCACATTTGGCTAAGAAAAAAAAATAAAATTCAGTCATTACAACGCCAAACTTTTTTCCAAATTAACTCCATAATATCGACAGAAACATGGCAAACGTTGTTTAGAATCAATCCTCAAGGTGTTTTTCACATATCTATTCGATGATAAATCATTCGTGGCAGTTGTGTTTCTCCTCTGAAGAAAATGGAAACATGCACGCAGCTGGAGATTACGCAATAATTTCGACGGAGGACACCAAGCGGGCACCTGGTAAATCTAGTCTCTTATGGTCAATCTTCCAATGATATGCCTACAAATACGTCACAGTGCTGCAGATACCTTGGGGAAACGACAGAAAGTGTAGGCTCATTCCTGGCGCATTCACAACCATATAAGGAGACATTGGAACACAGCGCCTTCAGAATCTGGGCCATTTCCTGTTTGAAATTTCAGCTTGGTTTCGCCTGTAGCATAAGTTCTGTGGCACTCACAGATAATATCTTGGCAGTTTTGGAAACGTCCGAGTGTTTTCTTTCCAAAGCTGTCAATTATATGCATAGTCGAGCATCTTTTCGTGACAAAATATCTTGTTTAAAACGGGAACGTTTTTTTATCCAAAAATTAAAAGAGCGCCCCCTATATCGAAGAAGTTTGTTCCCCTCCAATTTACAACACTATGTAGAGGCCCCAGAGTGCTTCGCAGAGCTACCTGTTCCACCGGCAATGACCTGAACACCACAGGTACAACACACACACACATTCTCAGTCAGACAGTAATATTGAGCCTTAGACACTGACAGCTGTTCTTGTTTTGTGTGCTGTATGTGAGCCTCGACATTTGTGTGTGGGGTGTGTGTATTTTATTGATGTGTGTGTGTGATACATGGCAAGCCATACAGAGAAGACCAGCTCAGTACAGCACAGCCGTATGGAGCCTGTCTGCCTGCTGGGCAGCTGATGGATCACTCCTGTGCTGCGAAAAGAGTATCTGGTGCGTGTGTGTTGTGGGGGAAGGGCTTGTCTTTCTGCTGTCCTGACATGTTCATTTAAATGAGTAATTATTGCCTGCTCTGTTGCAGAGCCAAGATGTGCCACACTGCGTGTTTGTGCGAAAGAATTGAGGGACAGAAAGACTCTGTAGTTTGTGTGCACATTAGAGAGAGAACAGGAGACAGACAATGCATGCGTATACCTACATACTACATACCTGTTTTGTGTCTTTTCAAAACAGTGTGTGGAGATTGTTGTCTGTATCAGACTGCAGGTGGGTAGGACCATCGGTGGGCACCAGACCCACCACCGCAGGTGTGGCACAGCATGAACAACCTCAGCCAGCAGTCTGTGTGTGTGAGTCCGTGCGTGTACACACGTACATGCCAGACCTACCAGTCATAAAAGATTAGAGTACAGGGTTAGAATCATACCTGTCGTCAGCCAGGAGAAGAAAACCCAGGCACATACGTCACTGTTCCCTCATTGTCTACACAAAGCCATCATTATAGGCTTTAGGTATCCATTCGTACTGAATTACTCCATTTGAAACCTGCTCGATGATTTCTTTTATTAGCCGTGTTTTAGTAGGTACAGTTATATACTCCTGTTTCCTCAGTAGTTTAGCATGTAGTGAGGATAGATCTGTCTTTACTCAGTGCTAGATGAAGAGGCTTAATTAAGGCACTCAAGGAGCACTGAGCGAATCTAAGCTTTCCACAGACACTCTTACATCCTGCCACTCAAATCCAGCAGGAATTCAGTTACCAAGCCCTCTTTTACTGGGTCCACTGTATTTCTATGGAGCCATAACCATAATCACGCCACTGGCATTAATTGGCCAGTAATTGTGGAGTCTCTGCACCTGTGCGATGCTAAATTGTGTGCACTGTGCTGGCACAATGACCCATAATTTTGGTTCATTTCTCTCTTTCTTTTTTCTCTCTCCTTCTCACTTCTGTCGGGTTTCCCTCTTTAGTGTGTCGTGGTGATGGGGGAGAGAGCTAGTCTAATCAAATAATTTGTTCAAGGGAATTAGATTTGTTGAGCCGCCTGCCTCTATTAAAAACTTAATAAAGAGTAGAATCAATTTCTAAATCATGTTTGTCTATGTCATACTATCTTGTGGTAGTAGTCTGATATGTCACCTTCATCTTACAAATTTAGGCAAAAAGATTTCCCCAACCGTTAGATACAACTTACTTGGTTGAGATAGCTAGTTGTTTGAAGTTATAATTGTGGTAATTTTAATACAGAGAAAATGATTAGTCAACATGTACAGTAATTCTCCAAGACCAGACCTTTCTATAGATGCAAATCTTTCTGCAAATCATGACTATCTAATTTGTACGGGCATAATTATATTAATTAATTTTTATTTTTTCACAAGTAGGCCAATTCATTTCTTTTTTGATAAGTATCCACCCCCACATTTGAAATCTGGTTTAGGTTGTCATAGCCATTGTGTTCTGTACCTCACACAGAGTTCTCTGGGCAACGTTCACACTCAGTTTCTGCTGCTTCTAGAGTCTCTGGACGAGTTTTGGGAGGTTATAGATTTATGAAAATACCTGGGTTCTAGTGTAGGCTCGTCCAGGAACACAAGGAATGGACCATTCCCAAGAACTAGTCAGCCCTTCCCCCTCTGAGGGGCCGAAATGTATCTCTCTGTTACAGTATTCAGGGGACTGACTATTGAATGAGTGATAGAATAATGATATAGTATCCATGTTTGGTATCTATCTGAAATGTGTTCACATAGGACAAATCTGATGTTACCTACATAGATGTATTATCTCTGTGGTAACTTGTATCTGTACAGGGTGAATTCTGAATTACTCCATTATGCAAAGGATTGTTATTGTCTTCTCAGGAATTCGATCACATTTACATTGGTCTCATCTCCCACACAAGCCTTTAAATGCTGTGACACCCTGTGGAGATTGGGCCTTGGTGGTCAGGTTACACTGTAAACTTGGTATCATTTGATTGGTCCAAGGTGGTTGGTTATATGGTTGAAAGGTTATACCTTCCGATGTTATAAATGGAATTAAATGCCTTTGTTTTCTCTCTTATCCTGTATCAGGTCCACGGAGGAAGGTTGTATGATCAATTCTAATTGCCTAGGCTTCTAGGCTTCTAGGCTTTTGGCCTAGTAAGCATCTCTTTGTCCATGCTTTGCCTTGTAAGTTAACCTCAGAATCTATATGACTAGAATAATGCTTTGTTAATGTCAGTATTGCCTTGTAATGGATGGATTAACAACATTGCATTCACTCCACATCACCAGCCAGTATAACAAAGTGAAAAGAAGGTAGCCTGATCTTTGTGGCCTAAATAAAAAATTAAATATGTAAGATTTTGGTCAAATCCAATATAACACAGTATTGAGTGAAACCCTCTGTATTGTCAAGTATTGTGGTGGCAATATCATGTTCTGGGTATGCTTGTCACCGGCAGGGACTGGAGAGTTTGTCAGGATCAAAACAAATATGAAAGTAGTCTGTCGTGGAAATTTACTCTATTTAGCAAATCATGAGAGCAAACCACACACAAGTCAGAGTTAGTTATCACAAAGTCCATCTTTAATTATATGAGCTCTATCACAACCCTGTGACTTTCAGATCAATTCAGGTTCTATCAATGAATTCTCTAAGAGTCCCTTCCACATTGCAACTGAGATCCTTTATAGCAAAGACACATACGGGATAGGACAGCATCGGCATAATTCATCGTTCAGCTTTGTCTCCTTTCTCAAACTCAGAACCATAAACCAATCCTCCATATCAACAGCCATATATCAAATCCATCCTATCTTGAGAAGATCAAAGAGACACACTGACTGGCACACAGACATTGTGGAGCCAAGAGATACACGCTTGACCTCTCCCCTCTCTCCGGCCCAAGCAACTTAGTCTTGACATAGAACAGATACTGCAACCCCGCCACAGTATTATACAAAAATAACATTCTGATGAGAAGTAACTTACAAACATATGATGAATATAAAACATCTTACCTATGTTACCACCTAATTCTGATTATTTCCCAACAAGTCTTCTGAATACCTGAATAACATTGGGATAGAGTTGTCTTTTTTACCAGGACAAATACAGACATTTTAAAGCCAAAGACAGGCCAAAATGGCTTTTAAAAAGAGGTGTTGAGTGGCCCAGTCCTGACTTAAAACTGGCTGAAAATCAGAGACCAGGTTTACATATTTCTGTCCATCAATGATTGCCAACTAAATTTACTGAGCTTGAGCAATTTTGACAAAAACAAGAACACCTTTCGAATATTGAGTTGAACCCACTTTTGCCCTCAAAACATCCTAAACTCCTCGGGGCATGACCTCTACAAGATGTCAAAAGCGTTTCACAGGGATTCTGTCCCATGTTGACTCCAATGCTCCTCAGAGATATGTCAAATTGGCTAGTAGTGAATCTCTACTCCAAATAGCTCGTTCCATCTTATCCCACAGATGCTCAATTGGATTGAGATCTGGTCACTCGGCAGGCCACTGCAGTAAGCTGAATTCACTTTCATGTTCATGGAACCATTCTTGGGCAATCCAAGCCTTGTGGCATTATCCTGCTGAAAAACTAAATTCGCAGACGGAAACACTGCTGCCATGAAGGGATTCACATGATTGGCAATGATGTTCAGATCACAGGAGGCTGCTAAGGGGAGAACGGCTCATAATATTGGCCAGAACAGAGCAAATGGAATGGCATTAAACACCTGGAAACCATGTGTTTGATGTACGTGTTACCATTCCAATAATTCTGCTCCAGTCATCACCACAACCCCGTTCTCCCCAATTAAGGTGCCACAAACACCTGTGGTTCAGATATCCTGTGGCATTCAAACGCTGCTCCACTTTTATCAAGGGGCCCAATGTGTGCCATGAAAACACACCCCACACCATCACACAACAACCACCAGCCTGCAATGTTGACACATGGCATGATGGATCCAAGTACTCATGTGTTTTTCTCCATACCCGAGTCCTCCCATCATCTGAAACAGCCCACTGCAACCAAAGTTTCTTGTTTTCCACTGAAAGAAGTGGAACTCTAAGGTCGTTGGCTGCCATACCCAATTCGTGTTAAAGTATGACAAGTTGTGCATTCTTTTATTGGTCTTTGGGCACCAATGTTGTACTGGACTGTCAGTTGAATAACTGTAACCCGTCTGTTGCTCTGAACAATGTGGAATGTGTACTCTGTATTGAATGACGGCACACTGTGCTTCAGTATTTTTTAACCGCTTCCACCTACCTGAATTTAAAATGTATGAAATGTAGATTATTTTGGCACTGGCCTACACACAATACCCATTTAACGTCAGACTGGAATTATGTTTTTTGAATTTTTTACAAATTAATAAAAAATTGAAAGCTCAAATGTCTTGATTCAATAAGTATTCAACCCTCGTGGTACGGCAAGCCTAAACAAGTTCAGGAGTAGAAATGTGCTTAAAAAGTCTGATAATAAATTGCATGGACTCAATCTGTGTTGCATGGGCTCAATAGTGTTTAACATCTTGGTGACTGGGGGCAGTATTGAGTAGGATGGATGAATAAGGTGCCCAGAGTAAACTGCCTGCTACTCAGCCATAAAAGCTAGAATATGCATATAATAGTATAGTATATTAGTATATTTGGGTAGAAAACACTCTGAAGTTTCTAAAACTGTTTGAATGATGTCTGTGAGTATGACAGAACTCATATGGCAGGCGAAAACCTGAGAAAAATCCAACCAGGAAGTGGGAAATCTGAGGTTTGTAGTTTTTCAACTCATTGCCATTCCAATATACAGTGTCTGTGGGGTCATTTTGCACTTCCTACGGCTTCCACTAGATGTCAACAATATTTAGAACCTTGTTTGATGCTTCTACTGTGAAGGGAGGCCGAATGAGAGGGGATTGAGCCAGGTGTCTGGCAGATTGCCACAAGTTCGTGACGCGCGGTCATGTGAAAGTTAGCTTGCGTTCCATTGCTTTTCTACAGACAAAGTAATTCTCCAGTTGAACATTATTAAAGATTTATGATAAAAACATCATAAAGATTGATTCTATACTTTGTTTGACATGTTTCTATGGCCTGTAATATAACCTTTTGGACTTTCCGTCGACCTTTCGGCTGGACTTGCACGTGCGTTTGGATTTGTTTACCAAACACCCTAACAAAAGGAGGTATTTGGACATAAATGATGAACTATCGAACAAATCAAACATTTATTGTGGAACTGGGATTCCTGGGAGTGCATTTTGATGAAGATCATCAAAGGTAAGTGAATATTTATAACGCTACATTGCGGATATTGGCTGTTTTGGTCTCTGAGCGCCATACTCAGATTATTGCATGGTATGCTTTTTCCGTAAAGCTTTTTTGAAATCTGACACTGCGGTTGCATTATGGAGAAGTTAATCTAAATTTCCATGTTCAATAATTGTATCTTTTATCAATGTTTATTATGAGCATTTCTGTAAATTGATGTGGCTCTCTGCAAAATCACCACATGTTTTGGAACTACTGAAAGTAACACGTCAATGAAAAATGAGATTTTATGTATAAATATGCACTTTATCAAACAAAACATACAGGTATTGTGTAACATGATGTCCTATGAGTGTCATCTGATGAAGATCATCAAAGGTTAGTGATTCATTTAATCTATATTTCTGCTTTTTGTGACTCCTCTCTTTGGCTGGAAAAATAGCTGTGTTTTTCTGTGACTTGGTGGTGACCTAACATAATCATTTGGTGTGCTTTCACTGTAAAGCCTTTTTAAAATCAGACACTGTGGCTGGATGAATGAAAATTGTATCTTTAAAATGCTTGAGGAATTTGAATTATGAGATTTTTGTTGTTTTGAATTTGACGCCTTGCCCTTTCACTGGCTGTTGGCGGGCTGGGACTCTACTGTCCCGAATATCCCAGAGAGGTTGATTTTTATGATTTTTGAATGGCTACCTCTTCTCTGTACCCCAAACATACACTTATCTGTAAGAAATTAATGCAAGGAAACTTAAATCAGTTATACCAAATTTCTATCAACATGTTAAATGTGCAACCAGAGGGAAAATAATTCTAGATCACATGTACTCCACACACAGAGACGCGTACAAAGCTCTCCCTCACACTCCATTTGGTAAATACGACCACAAATCTATCCTCCTGATTACTGCTTACAAGCAAAAATTAAATCAGGAAGCACCAGTGACTCTGTCTATAAAAAAGTGGTCAAATGAAGCAGATGCTAAACTACAGAACTGTTTCGCTATCACAGACTGGAATATGTTCCGGGATTCTTCCGATGGCATTGAGGAGTACACCACATCAGTCACTGGCTTTATAAATAAGTGCATCAAGGACGTCATCCCCACAGTGCCTGTACATACATACCCCAACCAGAAGCCATGGATTACAGGCAACATTCACACTGAGATAAAGGGTAGAGCTGCTGCTTTCAAGGTGCTGGACTCTAACCCGGAAGCTTACAAGAAATCCTGCAATGCTCTGCGATGAACCATCAAACAGGCAAAGCGTCAGTACAGGGCTAAGATTGAATCATACTACACCGGCTCTGATGCTCGTCTTATATGGCAGGGTTTGCAAATTATTACAGACTACAAAGGGAAGCACAGCTGTGAGCTGCCCAGTGACACAAGCCTACCAGACAAGCTAAATCACTTCTATGCTCGCTTCGAGGCAAGCAACAAAGGGGCATGCATTAGAGCATCAGCTGTTCCGGCCGACTATGTGATCACGCTCTCTGTAGCCAACGTGAGCAAAACCGTTAAACAGGTCAACAAACACAAGGCTGCAGGGCCAGACGGATAACCAGGACGTGTGCTCCGGGCATGTGCTGACCAACTGGCAGGTGTCTTCACTGATATTTTCAACATGTGCCTGATTGAGTCTGTAATACCAACATTCTTCAAGCAGACCACCATAGTCCCTGTGCCCAAGAACAAAAAGGCAACCTGCCTAAATGACTACAGACCCATAGCACTCACGTCCATAGCCATGAAGGGCTTTGAAAGGTTGGTAATGGCTCACATCAACACCACTTTCCCAGAAACCCTAGACCCACTCCAATTTGCATACAGCCCAAACAGATCCACAGATGATGCAATCTCTATTGCACTTCACACTGCCCTTCCCCACCTGGACAAAAGGAACACTTATGTGAGAAAGCTATTCATTGACTACAGTTCAGCGTTCAACACCATAGTAGCCTTGAAGCTCATCACTAAGCTTAGGATCCTGGGACTAAACACCTCCCTCTGCAACTGGATCCTGGACTTCCTGATGGGCCATCCCCAGGTGGTGATGGTAGGTAGGAACACATTTGCCACGCTGATCCTCAACACTTGGGCCCCCCAGGAGTGCATGCTCAGTCCCCTCCTGGACTCCCGTTCACCCACAACTGCATGGCCAGGCATGACTCCAACACCATCATTAAGTTTGCAGATGACAGTGGTAGGCCTGATCACCGACAACTATGAGACAGCCTTTAGGGAGGAGGTCAGAGACCTGGCTGGGTGGTGCCAAAATAACAACCCATCCCTCAACGTAACCAAGACTAAGGAGATTATTGTGGACTACAGGTAAAGGAGGACTGAGCATCCCCCATTCATTGTAGTCCTGGACTTGGAGCAGGTTGAGAGCTTCAAGTTCCTTGGTGTCCACATCACCAACAAACTAGAATGGTCTAAATATACCAAGACGGTCATGAAGAGGGCACGACATGCCTATTTCCCCCTCAGGAAAATAAAAAGATTTGGCATGGGTCCTGAGATCATCAAAAGGTTCTACAGCTGCAACATCGAGAGCATCCTGACTGGTTGCATCACTGCCTGGTACTGCAATTCCTCGGCCTCCAACCGCAAGGCATTACAGAGGGGAGTGCGTACAGCCCAGTACATCACTGGGGCAAAGCTGCCTGCCATCCATGACCTCTACACCAGGTGGGGCCAGAGGAAGGCCCTAAAAGTTGTCAAAGACCCCAGTCACCCCAGTCATAGACTGCAAGCGATACCAGAGTGCCAAGTTTAGGACAAAAAGTCTTGGACAAACTGCCTTTTCAACAGTTTTTACCGGCCACCAGAGATTCTGGGTTCGAGCCCATCTCTGTCGCAGCCGG
This sequence comes from Oncorhynchus masou masou, assembly GCF_036934945.1. NCBI lineage: Eukaryota > Metazoa > Chordata > Actinopteri > Salmoniformes > Salmonidae > Oncorhynchus > Oncorhynchus masou. The sequence continues at coordinate 55,016,527 of NC_088235.1, forward strand.
CCACGACTGGGAGGCCCATGGGGCGACGCACAATTGGCCAGCGTCGTCCGGGTTAGGGAGGGTTTGGTGAGAAGGGATATCCTTGTCTCATCGAGCACTAGCAACTCCTGTGGCGGCCCAGGCGCAGCGCACGCTGTCCAGGTCGCCAGGTCTACAGTGTTTCCTCCGACACATTGGTGCGGCTGGCTTCCGGGTTGGATGTGCATTGTGTCACGAAGCAGTTCAGCTTGGTTGGGTTTTGTTTCGGAGGACGCATGGCTCTCGACCTTCGCCTCTCCCAAGTCCATACGGGAGTTGCAGCGATCAGAAAAGACTGTAACTACTACCAATTGGATACCATGAAATTGGGGAGAAAAAGGTAATTAAATAAATAAACTGAATAGATCTAAGCCCATGCAAAACCTGGTTGTCTGCTTTCCAACATACACTGAGAGACATTCACCTTTCAACATTACAATAACCTAAAACACAAGACCAAATATACACTGGAGTTGTTTACCAAGACGACATTGATGTTCTTGAATGTCCTAGTTACAGATTTGTCTTAAATCGGCTTGAAAATCTATGGCAAGACATGGAAATGGGTGTCTAGCAATGATCAACAGCCAACTTGACCGAGCTTGAAGAATTTAAAAAATAATCATGTGCAAATGTTGTACAATCTAGGTGTGCAACGCTCTTAGAGACTTACACAGAATATTATTGTTTTATTTGTCCTTTTCTCATCTGAATTTCTGTTTGATTTGTTTTCCTCTTTGACATGAGTATTTTCTGTAGACTTGAAAATAAAAAATAAAAAAAATAATTTGTGGGAGACAAAAGGAAAGATGGATTATTTTGGGGGGCACATTATTTGTCCTGTTGAATGTAGACTACCCAAAGTAAACATTTTATAACAATGATTTGGTAAGTGTTTGCGATGACCAAACAAGGTCGAGTTTGTTTTATTCAAGTCCCAACAATTGTTTCCAATTGTTTCTTTAAATCCAAGGTCATACTTGGCCAAATGGTACCACACAGACTCATTGTTGGTTGCCTAGCAATGCTACTAAAATATATTAAAACACACATACTCCTGTCGCCAAGACTGAAGCAGGCAGCGACCCTCAAATTGAAGGGGTCACGCAGAAATATTGCTTTTTGCATTTAAGAATAGCAAACAGAATGCAATGATGGCTGTACACAAAGACGAGGCTGATGGGGTGGAACAGACAGGAGCAGAGCGTTTGTCGAAGTTATTCGAATATTTCCTCTTTGCCTGACTCTGTTGTCAAATATGAATAGCTGTTTGTAAGAGCCTATGTGCTGCATCCAGGAAAACCCTTGACAGCACTAGAAACAAATCATATTTAGGGCACAAAATAATGACTGTATTACATAACACTAGCAGGGGGATTTATCTCTAAATCTGTATTTTTACAATGTCCATTTGTAATTCCCCAATTCATTGTGTGAATTATTTTCCCTTGCAGTGGTAACACCTTTGAGAAACAAGCTCAATGCCAACATGCATTTATGGTTAGGTAATCAAATATTTATTTATTGGTATTTTCTTATGTTATATGTCCCATACCATGGTATTTCCTGATTTGTAGTGTTGGAAACATTCCACATGAACGTTGTACCCTATTCCATATAATGGCCTTCATCTTCAACATTCAACAATTGCAAACTCCTCTTCCCCCTGTCTCTCCCTCATTTGCATGGCTGTAATTAGTGTGTGAAGGAGCTGTTTCTCGTGTCTTTCAGGAGCCCGGACTGCAGCGGCTTGCAGAACCTCAGTGATGTTTTGGAGATAGAATTCCTGTCACCTGCCACCCACGAAAAATCTGCACGTTGTATTTCCCTGTTTCAAACACCTAGCCCTCACAATTACCTCTACCGAGCAACCGTGTGTGTGGTGGACAGATATATATTTTTCTGTCTGTTATTCTTTTTTATGTTTGCTGGAGGTGGGTGTGCATCCCCTTTAATTGGGTTGTTTGCGGAAAAAAAAAACATTTGAATAACAAAGATGGCAGAATCCTTGCCACTATCAAGATTGCTTTAATCACACATTTATCCATTTATCTTTTCTTTTTTTACTTGCCGGCGGATGGGTTGAAAGGGCGCCGTGTTTATCCGCTGTCGCTGCAGTGATTAATGCCTCAGCATCATTAACATTCGGAAGAGTGAAAAGTTTACTTGACCAGATGTTGACATTTTACCTGCCATCCTCTTTTTAATGGATCGCTTGGAGTCAAAAAAGGGGTTTCTCATTACAAGAAAAGCAATATGCAAAAAGAGAGCGAGTGTAGGGGAGGTGGATAGACTGGTAGAAAAGAGAGTGTTGTGTAGTGGGCTAGAGGAAGTGAAGAGGGGTGATAGATAGAGAGAAAAGGAGAGACAGGAGGAGAGATTTCTGTGAATTCTGTGTCTTGATCTGTGACTCTGTGGTGTGTCTTGTAGAGTTTCAGTGTGGAGGGTGGGATCTGTTATCTGATCCTACATCCTGGAGTCGGCCATTCCTGATCATGTGTGTGCAATGACCATCACTGCAGCCAATCGTTCCACCAGACGTCTGTACGAGGTGAGGGACACACGCCCAAGACCATCCATCCTGATCAGTAGGCCTGTCTATGTTATAAAAGATCACAACACACACAATATCCAAAATGAGACCTGCTACTTTTTAAATAAATTCATACAAAGTCAAAGGATGCAAAAGTCATATAGTATAATACAAAAGTCATTTCAGGTGTTTGCTTCTTTGCATTGCTCAAATCATGCCATTACAGGCACAAGGTAAATGGGTAACTTCAGTTTCAAACCAGTGTTAAGTTTGACTAGTTCTTGTTCGGTCTCCCTAAATATTTGCCAATAACAATATAGTCCATGTTAAAAAATGAATTTTTTTTTTTTTTTGCAGCCCATCACAGTGAAAATGTCCACCCATAAACACAGAGTTGACTGGAGCCAGGCCCTGGACATAGAGCTCATGGTTTCACATGAGCCTCAGCGTATCGACTCGCTCCATCTAATGTATTGTCTCACTCCAGTCATGACACACAAAAAAACACAAAAAAAGTATATATATACAGTTGAAGTCGGAGGTTTACAAACACTTAGGTTGGAGTCATTCAAACTTGTTTTTCAACCACTCCACACATTTCTTGTTAACAAACTATAGTTTTGGCAAGTCGGTTAGGACATCTACTTTGTGCATGACACAAGTAATGTTTCCAACAATTTTATACAGGCAGATTATTTCATTTATAATTCACTGTATCACAGTTTCAGTGGGTCAGAAGTTTACAAACACTAAGTCGACTGCCTTTAAACAGCTTGGAAAATTCCAGAAAATTATGTCATGGCTTTAGAAGCATCTGATAGGCTAATTGACATCATTTGAGTCAATTGGAGGTGTACCTGTGGATGTATTTCAAGGCCTACCTTCAAACTAGTATTATCACCTTGGTACCAAACAGCCGTCATACCGCTCAGGAAGGAGACTTGTTCTGTCTCCTAGAAATGAACGTACTTTGGTGTGAAGTGCAAATCAATCCCAGAACAACAGCAAAGGACCTTGTGAAGATGCTGGAGGAAACAGGTATAAAAGTATCTATGTCCACAGTGAAACGAGTCCTACATCAACATAAACTGAATCAGCAAGGAAGAAGCCACTGCTCCAAAACCGCCATAAAAAAAGCCAGACGACAGTTTGCAACTGCACAAAGGGACAAAGATTGTACTTTTTGGAGAAATGTCCTCTGGTCTGATGAAACAAAAATATAACTGTTTGGTCATAATGACCATCATTATGTTGGGAGGAAAAAGGGGGAGGCTTGCAAGCTGAAGAACGCCATCCCAACCGTGATGCACACGGGTGGCAGCATCATGTTGTGGGGGTGCTTTGCTGCAGGAGGGACTGGTGCACTTCACAATATAGTTGGCATCATGAGGCAGGAAAATTATGTGGCTATATTGAAGCAACATCTCAAGACATCAGTCAGGAAGCTAATGCTTGGTCGCAAATGGGTCTTCCAAATGGACAATGACCCCAAGCATACTTCCAAAGTTGTGGCAAAATGGCTTAAGGACAACAAAGTCCAGGTATTGGAGTGCCCATCACAAAGCCCTGACCACAATCCCATGCAGTGCAGAACTGAAAAAGCATGTGCGAGCAAGGATGCCAACAAACCTGACTCAGTTACACCAGCTTTGTCAGGAGGAATGGGCCAAAATTCACCCAACTTATTGTGGGAAGCTTGTGGAAGGCTACCCGAAACGTTTGACCCAAGTTAAACAATTTAAAGGCAATGCTACCAAATACTAATTGAGTGTATATAAACTTTTGACCCACTGGGAATGTGATGAATGCTGAAATAAATAATTCCCTCTACTATTATTTCACATTCTTAAAATAAAATTGTGATCCTAACTGACTGATTAAATGTCAGGAATTGTGAAAAACTGAGTTTAGATGTATTTGGCTAAGGTGTATGTAAACTTCCTACTTCAACTGTATATATTTTCACATACACCGGATAGGTGCAGTGAAATGTGTTGTTTTACAGGGTCATCCACAGTAGTACGGCACCCCTCTGGTTTTCAAACCAGCAACCTTTCGGTTATTACTCTAACCACTCGGCTACCTGCTGCCTACCTACTTGCCATAGTAGTAGTTGGTGATTATGCATGCATAAAATAGCCATGATGGGTAAGAAACGTAAAGAAAAAGAGTCAGAGAGTATCAAGTCATCAATCAGGACCACCAGTCAGTGTGAATAGAAAGGCCAGAGACCGGAATGGGAAAGCAACTATTGCACTGAAGTAGTGTGACATCCCAGCCATCCTTATGTTTAGAATAAGGCTTTGCTCTTTGGTTGTGGTATTTGTGGCCATATTCCTCCCCTTCACCACGGTCAAATATGTGTTTGGGATTTTCTCAATGGACCACTTCGAGGAGTTCTCCTGTTGCTTCCGGGATGTCTTTGACCATCTGCCCGAAGGTAGAGCGGCAGGGGAACGGCTCTTCCATTTAGGGCAGGGGACGAGGAGCACCCAGGAATTCGGCCTGGAATTCCTGACCTTGGCCGCCGGAGCCGGCTGGAACGACAGGGCCCTCATCGACCACAATCAGTGCAGCCTGCGCGAGGACGTCCGACATGAGCTGGCCTGCAGGGATGCCACCATCTCCTTTGACCAACTAGTGGATTTGTCCATCCGGTTGGATAACCTGCTGGTCACCCGCGGACGTCCAGAGGGGGCTCTGTCGGTGCCATCTTCCAGCACCCCCGCTCCGGGGCTCATGGAGTTGGGAGGGGCTGCGCGTAAGGAGACTGGAGTAGGAGCCGCAGAGGGCACACTGCCGGTCGGTGCCGTGTCGGTTCCTCTGGGAGTTGAGGTAACAGGCAGGGCACTCTGGTGTCACCCCAGGTGAGTCTGCACCACACTCATCCAGAGTCCTCTGTCACTGGCCATGGAGACGCAGTGGGGTCACGAGGAGAAAATCAGTCTCTTGCTCGTTGACTGTCCTGCGTTTCCCGTGGTACTAGGCCTTCCTTGGTGAGCTCATCATAACCCCACTATTTCCTGGCAACAGAGGGCTCTCACAGGGTGGTCGCGAGAGTGCTCAGGGAGGTGTGTAGGGGTTTATGTTGGTGCTACCACAGTGGAAATTCCAGACCAGGTCTCCACCATGCGCATCCCCACAGAATATGCCGATTTGGCTCTCGCCTTCTGTGAAAAGAAGGCGACTCAATTACCACCTCATCGACGGGGGGATTGTGCGATAAATCTCCTGGAAGACGCTACGCTTCCCAGGAGTCACGTGTATCCCTTGTCACAAATGGAGACGATGGCTATGGAGACATATGTCTCTGAATCCCTGCGTCAGGGGTAAATTCGGTCCTCCACTTCACCCGCCTCCTCAAGTTATTTTTTTTGTGAAGAAGAAGGATGGAGGTCTACGCCCGTGCAGGTCTCAATCAAATCACGGTGAGGTACAGTTAACCACTACCTCTTATCGCCATGGCGATTGAGTCAATGCATGGGGCGCGCTTCTTCACGAAACTGGATCTCCGGAGTGCGTATAACCTGGTACGTATCCGCGAGGGAGACGAGTGGAAGACAGCATTTAGTACCACCTCAGGGCATTATGAGTACTTAGTCATGCCATACGAGTTGATGAATGCTCCATTAGTTTTCCAATCCTATGTAGACAAGATTTTCAGGGATATGCATGGGCAGGGTGTGGTGGTGTATATCGATGACATTCTGATATACTCCACTACACGAGCCGAGTATGTGTCCTTGGTACGCAGGGTACTTGGATGACTGTTGGAGCATGGCCTGTACGTCAAAGCTGAGAAATGCCTTTTCTTTCAGCAGGCCGTCTCCTTCCTAGAGTATTTCCACATCAGGGGTGGAGATGGAGAGTAACCGCATTGCAGCCGTGCGTAATTGGCCGACTCCCATCATGGTAAAGGAGGTGCAGCGATTTTTTTAGGGTTTGCCAATTACTACTAGATATTTTTCCGGGGTTTTGGCCAGGTGGCTGCTGGGGGATCCCGTACGGTTGCAGTGGTCAGCTGAGTCGGACAGGGCTTTTGAGCAGCTAAGAGCTCGGTTTACTTCGACTCCCGTGCCGGCCCATCCGGATCCCTCTTTGGCATTCATAGTGGAGGTGTATTCGACCGAGCCTGGAATAGGAGCCGTGCTCTCACAGCGCTCAGGTACGCCACCAAAACTCCGCCCCTGTGCTTTCTTCTCGAAGAAGCTTAGCCCAGCGGAGCATAACTATGGCGTTGGGAACGGGGAGCTGTTGGCTGTGATTAAAGCATTGAAGGCGTGGAGATATTGGCATGAGGGGGCTAAACACCATTTCCTCATCTGGATTGACCACCGCAACCTGGAGTACATCCGGGCAGCGAGGAGACTGAATCCTCGTCAGGCAAGCTGGGCCATGTTCTTTACCCATTTTGTGTTTACCCTGTCCTACAGACCAGGTTCCCAGATTACGAAGGCAGACGCACTGTCTCGGCTGTATGACACATTGGAGCGGCAATTAAACAATTAACAAGTCAATAAGTAGAAAAAAAGAGAGTCTATATACATTGTGTGCAAAAGGCATGAGGAGGTAGGTGAATAATTACAAATTTGCAGATTAACACTGGAGTGATAAATGATCAGATGGTCATGTACAGGTAGAGATACTGGTGTGCAAAAGAGCAGAAAAGTAAATAAATATAAACAGTATGGGAATGAGGTAGGTAAAATTGGGTGGGCTATTTACCAATAGACTATGTACAGCTGCAGCGATCAGTTAGCTGCTCAGATAGCAGATGTTTGAAGTTGGTGAGGGAGATAAACGTCTCCAACTTCAGCGATTTTTGCAATTCGTTCCAGTCACAGGCAGCAGAGAACTGGAACGAAAGGCGGCCAAATGAGGTGTTGGCTTTAGGGATGATCAGTGAGATACACCTGCTGGAGCGTGTGCTACGGGTGGGTGTTGCCATCGTGACCAGTGAACTGAGATAAGGCGGAGATTTACCTAGCATGGACTTGTAGATGATCTGGAGCCAGTGGGTCTGGCGACGAATATGTAGCGAGGGCCAGCCGACTAGAGCATACAGGTCGCAGTGGTGGGTGGTATAAGGTGCTTTAGTAACAAAACGGATGGCACTGTGATGAACTGCATCCAGTTTGCTGAGTAGAGTATTGGAAGCTATTTTGTAGATGACATCGCCGAAGTCGAGGATCGGTAGGATAGTCAGTATTACTAGCGTAAGTTTGGCGGCGTGAGTGAAGGAGGCTTTGTTGCGGAATAGAAAGCCGACTCTAGATTTGATTTTAGATTGGAGATGTTTGATATGAGTCTGGAAGGAGAGTTTACAGTCTAGCCAGACACCTAGGTACTTATAGATGTCCACATATTCTAGGTCGGAACCATCCAGGGTGGTGATGCTAGTCGGGCGTGCGGGTGCAGGCAGCGAACGGTTGAAAAGCATGCATTTGGTTTTACTAGCGTTTCAGAGCAGTTGGAGGCCACGGAAGGAGTGTTGTATGGCATTGAAGCTCATTTGGAGGTTAGATAGCACAGTGTCCAAGGACGGGCCGGAAGTATACAGAATGGTGTCGTCTGCGTAGAGGTGGATCAGGGAATCGACTGCCGCAAGAGCAACATCATTGATATATACAGAGAAAAGAGTCGGCCCGAGAATTGAACCCTGTGGCACCCCCATAGAGACTGCCAGAGGACCGGACAGCATGCCCTCCAATTTGACATACTGAACTCTGTCTGCAAAGTAGTTGGTGAACCACGCAAGGCAGTCATTAGAAAAACTGAGGCTACTGAGTCTGCCGATAAGAATATGTTGATTGACAGAGTCGAAAGCCTTGGCCAGGTCGATGAAGACAGCTGCACAGTACTGTCTTTTATCGATGGCGGTTATGATATTGTGTGGTACCTTGAGCGTGGCTGAGGTGCACCCGTGACCGGCTCGGAAACCAGATTGTACAACGGAGAAGGTACGGTGGGATTCGAGATGGTCAGTGACCTGATTGTTGACTTGGCTTTCGAAGACCTTAGATAGGCAGGGCAGGATGGATATAGGTCTGTAACAGTTTGGGTCCAGGGTGTCTCCCCCTTTGAAGAGGGGGATGACTGAGGCAGCTTTCCAATCTTTGGGGATCTCAGACGATATGAAAGAGAGGTTGAACAGGCTGGTAATAGGGGTTGCGACAATGGCGGCGGATAATTTCAGAAATAGAGGGTCCAGATTGTCAAACCCAGCTGATTTGTATGGGTCCAGGTATTGCAGCTCTTTCAGAACATCTGCTATCTGGATTTGGGTAAAGGAGAACCTGGAGAGGCTTGGGCGAGTAGCTGCGGGTGGCCGGAGCTGTTGGCCAAGGTTGGAGTGGCCAGGAGGAAGGCATGGCCAGCTGTTGAGAAATGCTTGTTGAAGTTTTCGATAATCATGGAAACAGGGAAACACTATGATCCTGGTCGTTGTGGATCCTACGGCCCCTACAGACTGTGGAAGCCCTGTTTACTCACATCTTCCGGGATTGGGGTCCCCAGTTCACGTCGATAGTCTGGAAGGCGTTCATGGAACATCTGGGGGTCTCGATCAGCCTTACCTCGGGTTTTCAACCCAGGCAGGTAGAGAAAGTCAACCAGGATGTGGGCAGGTTTCTGCCGTCCTATTGCCAGGGCCGGCCGGGGAAGTGGGTGGTGTTCGTGCCCTGGGGCGAGATGGCACAGAACTCGCTTCGCCACTCCTCCACTAACCTCTCCCCTTACAGTGCATATTGGGGTACCGGCCGTGGCATCAGGGTCAGACCGAGGCTCTTGCGGTGGACGACTGGTTCAGTATACAGTATGCGCCCGTATACACCTCCAGCAAGCTGCGCTTCGCCAGAAAACCAGCGCGGACAGTCACCGCAGTGAGACCTCGGTATTCGCACCGGGGGACCGGGTCTGGCTCTCGACCCGAAACCTGCCCCTCCACCTTCCCTGCCGGAAGCTGGGTCCGTGGTTTGTGGTGCCCTTCAAAGTCCTGAGGAAGGTGAACGAGGTGTGTTACAGATTACAGCTTCCCTCTGATTACCGTATTAACCCCTCGTTCCATGTGTCTCTCCTCAGGCCGGTGGTGGCTTTTCCGCTCCAGGAATCTGAGGTGTGGGAGGTCCCTACGCCTGTCTTGTTGGACCGTAACTAAAGTGTGCCTGTTTGCTACACTCTGCTCTCCTGCACCAAACTTCGCCTCCCATACACACGCCTAACAGCGATTACCTGCTCGTGCTTCAGCTGGGCACTGCGGTATTGGAATGATGCCAATCTCGGATGGCAAGACGTCAGGGCTAGACTGGAGAAAACCTTCACAAGGCCTGCGCCCGATGGTTGATTTTGTAGAGCGTTGTTAGCAATGTCTGCTGTTTTTCAATGCTGAGGTCAGAGATCAATCCATTTATGGGTGGAGGTTCACTAATTAGCGGGAGAGTGGGGACTACCCCCTCTGATAGCTTGCACATTATTAGAACATTTAAAAGGAAAAATGTTTTTCCTATTTTTCCAAAATTTGGTTTTGGAAAATGTTGGACGCTGCAAAGATGATTTTAACCCTTTCATGTGTGAGTTCCAAATATCTCTAATGGTCGCCAAGTGAGTTTTTTATGCACGTGATGTTAGAACATTCTTTCCATTCCAGAATGTGATCGTTATGCAAAAGCACATTTAATCCGCGTTGCCATCAAACCAAGGCACGCAGCCTGTTTTTAGTTTTCAATTTGTCAATTTCAAATTATTTTCTAACAAGTTATTTTTTTCTAAGAACAGTTTGAATTGAGGTGTGTTCCACCTCATTCATTCACATAAAAGTAGTAATTCTTACTTTTGAGGACCAATACATGTTTTAGACATTTCTGACCCGGGCAAAATACGCCAAACACTTCCCAATTGCTTGTGCAGTTCAAGTCTGCAGACATTTACTCATCTCTCATCCTGCACACACGTGTTCACATTTTCCATCTGTTGCCTGCATTGCAGTCACAGTTGTTTTCGTTATGGATAATAACTTTGGAATGTATAGCCTGAGATAACAGTACATGGGTGTAGGAGAGAGTGAGAGAGAGGGGGAAGCCACGATCTACACCCAGAAAGGGTCAAGTCATGACACTGGCCCAACGCTCTAACCACTAGGCTACCTGACGCCCCACTAGGCTACCTGCCGTGGTCTTCCCAAAGGTCATTATGTGTTTGACCCAGTTTTGCTTTTTGTAGGGGTTCTACTTTCTCTCGGGCAGGACGGACTATGGTTGATTTGTGGTCTTGTTGAGGTCACAGCTACGCCATTGTCAACAACTATTTTCCTCACGCGCCGTTTGGTTTGTGTTGATGTTTTCTGTTTGGGGATAATTCTTTTTTCTTTGATACAACTCCAATATTCATTACCACTCGGGAGTCACAGTAGATGTTCTGGTTATTTTGTCCATTGTTGTAAAACCAGTTTGTAACAACATTATAGTCAAATGTAGTGAATCCTGTCAATATTACAATACAAGCAGCCTTGGCCTCATCACCTGTCCTGGCTGGGGCTTGGATATGGGTGGACCTCTGATGTATTGAGACGGCATAGGTCTGGGTCTCTCCTCCTCATCCTCCACATATACAGGCTTTGGCTTGGACAAGCCTTTAGCTCGACACGCTTTCTGTAGGAAAAAGTAAGAGAGAGTGAGGGACTATTTCTATTTCTGTGCATACTTGCTACATTGAAACTTGCTCTTATACTCCAGTAAACATGCTTTTAATCCAGGAGTAGGCTGAATCTGAATTGGAGAAAGCCACCAACTGTGTTAAAGACTAGCAATGTTCACTGAATTACTCATTTCAGTCTTTGAATGATGAAGAGAAATTATGATACCGAGGAGTAGGATACACTGAAGGCAGCCCTTCCATGAACACTATTACTTCGACTGACATTTACGCTCTCTTTTTCCAGGCCTCCAGAAATGTACGCTTCTGTATGACTACAGATCAAACTGCCCAGCAGTTCAGTATGGAGAGGAGAGGGAAAGAGAGAAGGGGAAAAGGAGTATAATTGTGGCTGCTGATCCTCTGCCCCTGTGAAGTGTGTGTCATCAATCGCCTCAAATTGGGCATCTGTGGGTCAAGTTAGCCGCCATTGTGACTCCTCTCTACACCGCTATGCAAAGAGCTAGAGCAAGAGAAATTTGACAGATTTGGTATAGTTAGATGTCCGATTGAAATGCACCTATTTAATTTTAAATACTTTCTGCAGTGTGTGTACGTGTGTATGCGTGCATGTTGTAAATATAGATCTGTAATTGGATGGGGTCTGAGGCTGAGGCTGTCATCAGTGTGTAAATCTCCCACACTGCACTGGGGCTCATGACAGACTCACACACAGACACCTCACTCCTCTCCCAGACATATATAAATCACTGTATACACAATGAACACATCCCATGAAGATAGTCAGGCCATCTGGACTCCATTACACTCTCCTGACCTACCCTCTCCAGATATATTAGATACACGTAATCAGATATACATTATACAGTGTATATATATATACATATATATATACATACACCTTAGCCAAATACATTCAGTTTTTCACAATTCCTGACAATTAATCGAGGTAAAAAGTCCCTGTTTTAAGAGGATCACCACTTTCTTTTAAGAATGTGTTATGTCAGAATAATAGAGAGAATGATTTATTTCAGCTTTTATTTCTTTCATCACATTCCCAGGGGGTCGGAAGTTTACATGCACTCAATTAGTATTTGGTAGCATTGCCTTTAAATTGTTTAACTTGGGTCAAATGTTTCAGGTAGCCTTCCACAAGCTTTCCTCAATAAGTTGGGTGAATTTTGGCCCATTCCTCCTGGCAGAGCTGTTGTAACTGAGTCAGGTTTGTAGGCCTACTTGCTCGCACACGCTTTTTCAGTTCCGCACACAAATTTTCTATGGGATTGAGGTCAGGGCTTTGTGATGACCACTCCAATACCTGGACTTTGTTGTCCTTAAGCCGTTTTGCCACAACTTTGGTAGAATTCTTGGGGTCATTTTCCATTTGGTAGACCCATTTGTGACCAAGCTTTAACTTCCTGACTGATGTCTTGAGATGTTGCTTCAATATATCCACAAAATTTCTCCTACCTCATGATGCCATCTATTTTGTGAAGTGCACCAGTCCCTCCTGCAGCAAAGCACCCCCACAACATGATGCTTCCACCCCTGCCTGCGCTTCACGGATGTGATGGTGTTCTTTGGCTTGCAAGCATTCCCCTTTTTCCCTCCAAACATAACAATGGTCATTATGGCCAAACAGTTCTATTTTTGTTTCATCAGACCAGAGGACATTTCTCCAAAAGGTATGATCTTTGGCTCCATGTGCAGTTGCAAACCGTAGTCTGGCTATTTTAATGGCGGTTTTGGAGCAGTGGCTTCTTCCTTGCTGAGGGGCCTTTCAGGTGATGTCAATATAGGACAGATTGTACTGTGGATATAGGAACTTTTGTACCTGTTTCCTCCAGCATCTTCACAAGGTCCTTTGCTGATGTTCTGGGATTGATTTGCACTTTTCGCACCAAAGTACCTTCATCTATATGAGACAGAACACGTCTCCTTCCTGAGCCATATGACGGCTGCATGGTCCCATGGTGTTTATATTTGCATACTGTTGTTTGTACAGATGGACGTGGTACCTTCAGGCGTTTGGAAATTGCTCCCGAGGATGAACCAGACTTGTGGAGGTCTAGAATTTTTATTCCTAGGTCTTGGCTGATGTCTTTTGATTTTCCCATGATGTCAAGCAAAGAGGCACTGAGTTTGAAGGTACGGCTTGAAATACATCCACAGGTACAACTCCAACTGACTCAAATTATATCAATTAGCATTTCAGAATCTTCTAAAGCCATGATCATTTTCTGGAATTTTCCAAGCTGTTTAAAGGCACAGTCATCTTAGCATATGTAAACTTCTGACCCACTGGAATTATAATACATTGAATTATAGATTATTTCACTTGTCTGTAAACAATTGTTGGGAAAATTGCTTGTGTCATGCACAAAGTAGATGTCCTAACCGACTTGCCAAAACTATAGTTTGTTAACAAGAAATTTGTGGAGTGGTTGAAAAAGAAGTTTTAATGACTCCAACCTCAGTGTATGCAAACTTCCGACTTCAACTGTATATATATAGTCCAGTCTGACTAGTGGACTCTGGACACATACTGACTGACTGGTACGTACGTACCAGTCAGTCAGTATATGTCCAGAGTCAGAGTCCAGTAGTCAGTACGTACGTACGTACAGTGGGAAAAAAAAGTATTTAGTCAGCCACCAATTGTGCAAGTTCTCCCACTTAAAAAGATGAGCGAGGCCAGACAAAAAAAAATCCAGAAAATCACCTTTTTTTTAATGAATTTATTTGCAAATTATGGTGGAAAATAAGTATTGGTTCACCTACAAACGAGCAAGATTTCTGGCTTTCACAGACATGTAACTTCTTTAAGAGGCTCCTCTATCCTCCACTTGTTACCTGTATTAATGGCACCTGTTTGAACTTGTTATCAGTATTAAAGACACCTGTTCACAACCTCAAACAGTCACACTCCAAACTCCACTATGGCCAAGACCAAAGAGCTTTCAAAGGACACCAGAAACAAAATTGTAGACCTGCACCAGGCTGGGAAGACTGAATCTGCAATAGGTAAGCAGCTTGGTTTGAAGAAATCAACTGTGGGAGCAATTATTAGGAAATGGAAGACATACAAGACCACTGATAATCTCCCTCGATCTGGGGCTCCACGCAAGATCTCACCCCGTGGGGTCAAAATGATCACAAGAACGGTGAGCAAAAATCCCAGAACCACACGGGGGGACCTAGTGAATGACCTGCAGAGAGCTGGGACCAAAGTAACAAAGCCTACCATCAGTAACACACTACGCCGCCAAAGACTCAAATCCTGCAGTGCCAGACGTGTTCCCCTGTTTAAGCCAGTACATGTACAAACTCGTCTGAAGTTTGCTAGAGCGCATTTGGATGATCCAGAAGAAGATTGGGAGAATGTCATATGGTCAGATGAAAAAATATAACTTTTTGGTAAAAACTCAACTCATCGTGTTTGGAGGACAAAGAATGCTGAGTTGCATCCAAAAGAACACCATACCTACTGTGAAGCATGGGGGTGGAAACATCATGCTTTGGGGCTGTTTTTCTGCAAAGGGACCAGGACGACTGATCCGTGTAAAGGAAAGAATGAATGAGGCCATGAATCGTGAGATTTTGAGTGAAAACCTCCTTCCATCAGCAAGGGCATTGAAGATGAAACGTGGCTGGGTCTTTCAGCATGACAATGATCCCAAACACTCCGACCGGGCAACGAAGGAGTGGCTTCGTAAGAAGCATTTCAAGGTCCTGGAGTGGCCTAGCCAGTCTCCAGATCTCAACCCCATAGAAAATCTTTGGAGGGAGAATACCAAAATACCAGCATCAGTGTGTGAAAACCTTGTGAAGATTTACAGAAAATGTTTGACCTCTGTCATTGCCAATAAAGGGTATATAACAAAGTATTGAGATAAACTTTTGTTATTGACCAAATACTCATTTTCTACCATAATTTGCAAATAAATTCATTAAAAATCCTACAATGTGATTTTCTGGATTACTTTTCTCATTTTGTCTGTCATAGGTGAAGTGTACCTATGATGAAAAGTACAGGCCTCTCATCTTTTTAAGAGAGCGAACTTGCACAATTGGTGGCTGACTAAGTATTTTTGTTGCCCCACTGTACGTACCAGTCAGTGAGTATGTGTCCAGAGTCAAAGTTCAGTCGTCAGACTGGACTATATACAGTATACACAGTTGAAGTCGGAAGTTTACATACACTGAGATTGGAGTCATTAAAACTTGTTTTTCAACCACTCCACAAATTTCTTGTTTAACAAACTATAGTTTTGGCAAATCTACTTTGTGCATGACACAAGCAATTTTTCCAACAAATGTTTACAGACAGATTATTTCACTTATAATTCAATGTATTACAATTCCAGTGGGTCAGAAGTTTACATACACTAAGATGACTGTGCCTTGAAGGTAGGGCTTGAAATACATACACTAAGATGACTGTGCCTTGAAGGTAGGGCTTGAAATACATACACTAAGATGACTGTGCCTTGAAGGTAGGGCTTGAAATACATACACTAAGATGACTGTGCCTTGAAGGTAGGGCTTGAAATACATACACTAAGAGGACTGTGCCTTGAAGGTAGGGCTTGAAATACATACACTAAGATGACTGTGCCTTGAAATACATACACTAAGATGACTGTGCCTTGAAGGTAGGCCTTTAAATACACACACACACACACACACACATACATACATACATACATACATACATACATACATACATACATACATACATACATACATACATACATGTATGTTAGGTCCTGATACATTACTTCATGCGGGTATGTTTGCGACCTGATTTTCTAACTTTTAGTAAGCCATAGACCACTTACATTTGGGGGTAGATCTGGATATGCATGTGAATGATTGATACATGAACAACTTCAATGCAAGTGTTTAGGTAATCTCTCAGATTCTCTCACCTTGCCCGTGGCTGGGCCATCAGACCCTCTGGTGGAGAAACTCTGTGACGCATATCCTCGTAGCCCAGACCGGTCCAGCCTTCTCTGGCCTCTGCTTGCTCTCTGTCCCCCCTCGGACAGCAGCTTTCTCAGCTTCTGGTAATCTGTACGTTGTGTAATGGAATTCTTCTGTTGAAGGAGGAGCGGACCAAAATGCAGCGTGGTGGTTACTCATGTTTAATGATGGAAAATGACCTGACATGAAAATACTGAAATGTACAAAAACAACAGACGGAAACGTGAAAAAACTATACAGCCTATCTAGTGAAACTAAACACAGAGACAGGAACAATCACCCATGAAACACTCAAAGACCAAATAAATGAATATAAACATAATCAATTTTGACCAGGGCGTAACACGTTGCTTATACCCCAGAACTTTGACATGGAGCATGAACCTGGTCAACTCATCTGAGAGGGAGTGGGGAAGAGGAGAGAGAAAGAGAAAAATTAACAATATGCTTCACAGTCCCACTCAGTGTCTCTTATCATAGATTTTTGATAAACAAGGGCTATAGCTACCAATTACACAGACACACCCCTGGTGATGTGTGTTTCAGTACACAGAAACAATCTGATGACTTTCACCTCTTACTGTAACACATCCCGCTACCTCGAGTGTACACACAAGGTGGTGAGTGTGTATCACACTATATAATAGGGTTGATGCATGTCCTGAGCCTTATCTGTGGTGGCCAGCCGGGCCCTGCCTCTGGAGGAGTTGCAGAGAATCAGCTCAGTCAGACAGTTACCACCATATCACATCACACAGAGACGTCACCTCATTGAGACGTGACCTCTCTTTACAGGACCAGAGATAACAGACAACAGAACACCCGAGTCTCTCTGGGATGGATCCTGGAGTTGTAGGATTGGATTCATAGGATGGGGTTTTGAAAGATTGATCAAGTGTTTCACTGACACCTGGGAAACTGGGGAGGGGGGGGCACTGAAAGTGGTGCGTGTATATTTATTCACCCCCTTTGCTTTGAAGCCCTTAAATAAGATCTGGTGCAACCAATTACCTTCAGAAGTCACATAATTAGTTAACTAAAGTCTACCTGTGTGCAATCTAAGTGTCACATGATCTGTCACATGATCTCAGTATATTTACGCCTGTTCTGAAAGGCCCAAGAGTCTGCAGCACCACTAAGCAAGGGGCACCACCAAGCAAGCGGCACCATGAAGACCCAGGAGCTCTCCAAACAGGTCAGGGACAAAGTTGTGGAGAAGTACCGATCAGAGTTGGGTTATAAAAAATAATCCAGAACTTTTAACATCCCACGGAGCACCATTAAATCCATTATTTAAACATTTAAAGAATATGGCACCACAACAAACCTGTCAAGAGAGGGCCGCCCACCAAAACTCACAGACCAGGCAAGGAGGGCCTTAATCAGAGAGGAAACAAAGTACCAAAGATAAACCCGAAGGAGCTTCAATGCTCCACAGCAGAGATTGGAGTGTCTGTCCATAGGACCACTTTAAGCTGTACACTCCACAGAGCTGGGCTTTATGGGAGAGTGGCCATAAAGGAATAAGCAATCATGTTTGGTGTTCGCCAAAAGGCATGTGAGAGACTCCCCAAACATATGGAAGAAGGTACTCTGGTCCGATGAGACTGAAATTGAGCTTTTTGTCCATCAAGGATAATGCTATGTCTGGCGCAAAACCAACACCTCTCATCACCCCGAGAAGACCATCCCCAGTGAAGCATGGTGGTGGCAGCATCAAGCTGTGGAGATGTTTTCCAACGGCAGGGACTGGGAAACTGGACAGAATTGATAGAATGATGGATGGCGCTAAATACAGGGAAATTGTTGAGGTAAACCTGTTTCAGTCTTCCAGAGATTTGAAACTGGGACAGAGGTTCACCTTCCAGCAGGATACTGACTCTAAGCATACTGTTAAAGCAACACTCAAGTGGTTTATGCAGAAATATTTAAATGTCTTGGAATGGCCCAGACCTCAATCCAATTGAGATTCTGTGGTATGACTTAAAGATTTCTGTACACCAGCGGAACCCATCCAACTTGAAGGAGCTGGAGCAGTTTTGCCTTGAAGAATGGGCAGAAATCCCAGTGGCTTGAAGTGCCAAGCTTATAGAGACATGCCCCAAGAGACTTGCAGCTGTAATTGCTGGAAAAAGTGTCTCTACAAAGTTTAGACCATGAGGGGGTTGAATAGTTATGCACGCTCAAGTTCTGTTTTTTAGTCTTATTTCTTGTTTGTTTCACAATACAAAATATTTTGCATATTCAAAGTGGTAGGCATGTTGTGTAAATCAAATGGTACAGACCCACAAAAAATGTATATTTTATTCCAGGTTGTAAGGCAACAAAGTAGGAAAAATGCCAAGGTGGGTGAATAGTTTCGCAAGCCACTGTAGGCCTTCTCACTCACATGTGGAAGCTCCACCCACAGACAGCTGCTGCACCGAGCCAGGTAGATTACACATGAGTCTAGAAAGAGAGAGAAAAACAGGCATGAAATACAGAGGGAGAGAGGGGAAACAATGGTTTAATAGGGAGATTGAGGAGAAGGAACCAGAGAGAGGAGAGAGTGTTTGCTTAGTACCTGGTCTTGGCCTCCCAGGGCAGCGCCCAACACAGCCAGTGGAGCAAACAGAAGCCCAACACCTCCAGGTTCCCACGTCTAGATGGAGCTTCTGAGAGGGGGAGAGAGAGAGCCAAAAAGAGAGGGTCGAGAGGTAGTAGAAGATCAGAACCTGGTCTAGGAGGATAAAAACAGCTTTAATTGACAGGATGTGTTCAAAGGAAAAAACACAATATGAAAAAGAGAGGTTATGACAGAGGCGTGTTTTGTTTTGCAGCTGGTGTTAGTCTTTAGATTTTCTTTGATCTATGTCCTGCTCTGCAGACATAGGAAGAGAAATTTGTGTGCTCAGCTCAAATGTTTGTAGCAACAAAAAGTATTTGGGTGCGGGGTTCAAAACCCATATACTTAAAGAAAGACAACCTGCACTCACTGGAATATTCTGGGTGCTGTGCACTGGGGAGTCATCTAAATACTGATGGCTAGGCTAGACATTAATCTCTGGACGTCATTGTAAACAATGCCTTCCATCTAGTTTGAATGAAGAAGTGGACAAACCCTGCACTGAGCCAGTGTCTTTATGAAAAACTGTGTTGAGTTCATCAATATGTCTGAAATGAGTCCATGTGAGGGGTCGAGCCCGGGGAGTTTTAGCAACTCAATACTGTAACGGCCTCGCATCTCTGGAGAAATTACCTATCGACTGGCTTCATCAGAGGAAGAAATCTTGAGCCAGATCCATGGATAGCATTGATCCCAGCCAGTGCTACAAGAGTGTCCTCCAGGCAGCAGCACCCAGCAGGCCAGCACTACTGGCTAGCATTGAGACGGACATTGCAGGTGTTGGTTGTTAGTTGGTTGGTGTTGTTGGTTGTAGTCAGATGTTGGTTGGTTGTTGCCACTGCTGCCGCTTCTGTTGCCTTCATTTCTGTGATTAAACCGATTGTTTAAATTATTAATTGGATGCATTATCTTAAGAGTGCAAGATGTTAAAGTACTTAAGTGCATAGGTCAGCATTCAAGTATATTTGTTGCTGCCACATCTAATCAAGCCATTGTTGTAAACAATTATATAAAGCCTCATTGATACTGAGAGCCAGTGACAACAGCACTCAAACTGCTCCAACTCCAAAAGCCACATAATAGATGAACAATTATAAATATAAGCCTGCCTGTGTGAGTTCTTTGGACATATTGTCCCTGTTCACAATGGCATTCACTTTGCTGTTTGGTAGTGTATTTATGCATCTTTCCCTAATGAGGGGGGGGGGGGCATGATACACACAGCTCTCGCACACGCACACGCACACACACAATAGATGCACAGACCATGGTTTTTCAGTTAGGAAAATGTGACGCCCGGACAATGTGGCCAGGAAGATTTTCAATTACCTGCCATTTCAGAAATGTACCGGACAAATATGCATTGGGTGCATAAGAGTCCACCCACCGTGATCAGAATGACAGAAATCACATTAAGATTATGGTAATGCATTTAAACAGAACACACAACTCATGTAACGAAGCAGCCAATAAAACAAACATTTGCCAAAATGCAATTTGCAAGAAAACACCATTCTAAACACTACACATGGGAAAACGCCATTCTAAACACTACACATGGGAATACGCCATTCTAAACACTACACATGGGAATACGCCATTCTAACCGCTACACATGGGAATACGCCATTCTAAACGCTACACATGGGAATACGCCATTCTAACCGCTACACATGGGAATACGGCATTCTAAATGCTACACATGGGAAAACGCCATTCTAAACGCTACACATGGGAAAACGCCATTCTAAACGCTACACATGGGAAAACGCCATTCTAAACGCTACACATGGGAAAACGCCATTCCAAACACTACACATGGGAAAACGCCATTCTAAACACTACACATGGGAAAACGCCATTCTAAACACTACACATGGGAAAACACCATTCTAAACACTACACATGGGAAAACACCATTCTAAACACTACACATGGGAAAACACCATTCTAAACACTACACATGGGAAAACACCATTCTAAACACTACACATGGGAAAACACCATTCTAAACACTACACATGGGAAAACACCATTCTAAACACTACACATGGGAAAACACCATTCTAAACACTACACATGGGAAAACACCATTCTAAACACTACACATGGGAAAATGCCATTCTAAACACTACACATGGGAAAACGCCATTCTAAACACTACACATGGGAAAACACCATTCTAAACACTACACATGGGAAAACACCATTCTAAACACTACACATGGGAAAACGCCATTCTAAACACTAGACATGGGAAAACGCCATTCTAAACACTACACATGGGAAAACACCATTCTAAACACTACACATGGGAAAACACCATTCTAAACACTACACATGGGAAAACGCCATTCTAAACACTACACATGGGAAAACACCATTCTAAACACTACACATGGGAAAACACCATTCTAAACTGCGCACCTGATAGTGGTTCCTTATGTGACAGACATGAAAATCTCTGTCAGAAATGTAGAAAGAGGGGGAATCTAAAGACGCAAAACCTAGGATGGGCTGCTAATATGACTAGGATTGTGCCTTTGGCTTCTGGACAACAAAATAAAGATGATATGAAAACCAACAGAACAGGGGAGAAATAGCTTAGCAGTGGGTCAAATAGGGAAGTAAATGAAAATACATGTGCCATAATTATATAATTACTCCTGCCTACACAGAATTAAATAAAATCATTTAAAATACTTCACCAGAAAGCATGACTTAGCCACAGAGGAATCGAGGATCATTAGAAAAAAATGGATGGTTTCCAATCACAAACTCATGCCTACTTGGGAAGCCTTCAATATGGGCAGCACGCATGTGTAACAGTATAGCTTCCATCCCTCTCCTCGCCCCTACCTGGGCTCGAACCAGGGACCCTCTGCACACATCGACAACAGCCACCCTCGAAGCATCATTACCCATCGCTCCACAAAAGCCACAGCCCTTGCAGAGCAAGGGGAACAACTTCAAGGTCTCAGAGCGAGTGACGTCACCAATTAAAATGCTATTGCACGCACCCCTCTAACTAGCTAGCCATTTCACATCGGTAACATGGCAATAGACCTAGTTGATTATTGAGTTGCGGCTGTCGGTGAAAAGCATCTAAAATGTGTGTGAAGATAATGTGTTTTGAGTATAATTTAAAATGTTGAGACAAGAAGGGGAGAAGTGTGGCGAAGATATAGGCAAGTCTCTCCAGAATGGCTCAGCTCTCTCCTGCCAATTCTTGCACCTTTAATTGTGTGAATTGTTTGCCCTTTGATTATTCTTTTTATGATTCCCCATTACATACTTCAGAGTAAATATACCGTTAAATTAATGTAACCAAATGACAGGGATTATGTAAAACATGTACTAATTAGTAATTTACCGTTCTCATTATCGGAGTGGAAACTTTGTTTGCAAAGTTCACAATCTGCTACACTTGTGAGAAACAAGTTGATTGATTGATTTCATAACCATAATTTACGATATCCTCAATGTTTTCATTGTATTTTGTTTGGAGTGCTCCACATGAGCAATAAGCATGGGTCTGGTTTCTCTGTCCTGATAATGTCGAGGGAGCATTTGAAAAATCTTTCCAACAGTCTCCCCCTCAATAGGCCCACTACTGCATTGGCCTTTAGGCTATGAGTTCCATGCGTTCATTTCTTTAGCTGCCAATGTATCACGGTGTATCAATGTGTCCATATGGCAGAGGCTGGTGATCTTGCATTAGTTGACTTTTAACATTTACATTGTTATCATTTTAATTCCATTTTTTTATGATTAATCACATGACAATGATTTTGAGTAATGAAAACATTAATATTGAAATGAAGCCGTTCAGTGAACGGTAGAAATGGTAGGATCGGTAGAAATGGTAGGATAAATGATCAATTGTAAACTTCCTCAAACTTGAAACTCAAGTGCCACCTATGAAGTCTTTATAAGAAAATTGCCTCCACGTTTCCATGGTCGGATTTTGCCAATAGGCCACTTTGAAGCAATGTAAGACATGTCTCCTAAAATGAAATAAAACATTCAGGTTTCAAACAATTAAGTATGTTTTCAAAATGCATACTGCCTCCAGCTCTGATTATAAAGTGATGGGTGACAAGATGATAGCCTATTGCCTGCACTTGGATGGTGAATGGGAGCCTCGCTTCAATTACCAGTTGAGACATACAAATAGTAGGTATTTTTAATCGTGCACCAAAACTGTTGTTAACATGTGATGGCATTTAGAATTCTTGCAAAAAAAGGCTCTGCATGCAATAGTTGTGTTGGATAAATAAGATACATGGTGACGAATGAAAATACACACAGGCCAATTTAATTCCACTAAATTATGCAAATGAACCTATCGCCCGATAAGCATGAGAGTCACATGTATTTACTTCAACTGGTATTTCCATCAATGAATAAAAGGCATTATCTCGCAATGGATATTTTCTCCCGGTCATTTTGGTTGGCAAGTTTGATTTAATCGGCTTTTAATACATTTTTTGGGGGGCCAAAGGCCGGCAAGAGCCTCCTAACGGAAACCCTGGCACAGACACAATAAATGCGTGCATGCATGCAAACGAGCAAACACACACAGTTTAGAAGGTGAACCTCAGAGCCCTACACACTCCAGGCTTGTCATAGAGGAGATAGGTGACAATGTAGTGGGTTGTCATCTCCTACTGTTATTCAGATTTCCTAAAGCATGGTGTCACACTCTCAGTTGGAATTTCTGTGTTCCGAAGCATCCCGCTCCAATAGGTGATAATTAGCTCAGAGTTCAGTGGTGCATCATTCCGTGTTCAATTTCCACCCTCGCCATGGCAACCTATCAACATCTACCCGGTGAGGTTGATGAGAGGTGAGATGGGAGGACAGGGTCTTGAGCAAAAAGTAGTCTTGCTCCTCGTCAAAATCTGCATGCATTTCAATTGCCATTTGACCCAAAGACACTCAGAAACTGCCTTACAACATAGAGGTCAAGTACGAGCAGCTATCATACACAATTTATCTGCCTGGAATAAAAAAAATGTGGTTCGTTTATCAACTGTAGTTAAAAATGGGAAACTTTACCAAATTGCCTCTTGATTGATCAATTCCAATAGTTGTGTACTGTAGACCTAATGACAGAGTTAGATATATAAAAGGACTTATGAATGTCAATAGTGGTTAGAAGAAGATCACTGCATAAGCACCTATTTTCATCTTATACTCTCTACCTACTTTGGTTTGTAGAAGATTCATGACCCCTGGGCCATAAAAGCAAAGGAATAATTCACCTGTACAACAGCTTCCACTGTTTAGGCTAGACCGAAGGGTTGGAATGAGGACCATATGCAACTGCTTTTATGTGACACGAGAACAAATTGTCCTAGGTGTGAGTGGGTGTACTTCAATATAAAAGAACAGACCTGTGTTTGAACCAGTCCTGTGATTTAAGCGTCATTCCTTATCTAAACTCGTATTACATCAAATACACAATGAGAACAGCCATAGATGAACAACTGAGAACATGTTGAAGTAAGTTCTGCCGGCAACATATGGACATGTCTGGAACTGTAAAGTTCAATCAGTGTTTTTTTCAGCAGCGGTGGCGGTGGGCATGGTTTTAGAGAGACCAAATGTTGTCACATTAAAACTCATTTCCTGCAATTCTACACATTTTGCCATGGGGCCAAGAAAACATTTTCAGTTTAAAAGCTCATTTCCTTAAATTATGCAAATTTGTCTAAGCTTATGCCATGTTCTTCTGCTATCCAGTATATATTCTACATAATTTATACAGTATATGGTTAAGCCATTTAAGTTTACACTGAAAATGTTTTACCATCCGCAATATGTTTTCTTCCAAAAAAACAGAGTAATACATTAAAAATATATATAATTTCTGAGTATTATTTTATTTTGTGGCTGTGTGCATGTGTTGAATGTATATAGGCAAAACAATGACTACAATACATGGGCTCAACATCCACCTTTTTATTCAGAGAACATCCAACAGAAAAACACAAGTTCAGCATACCCCCCACCAACCTCTCTAAAGTATATTAAAAAGGACATATTTGCCTTCATCAATATCGCTGCAAGAACATCTTGTCTGTTTTGGTCCATATCGACAACGTCGATAGAAACAGTGGCACGGCGATTAGGGAGTCCTTCCACACTCGGTCAGTGTACCGAACCTTAACGCCTTCCTCTGCTCTGAGCAAGCCGAGAGGTTATCAGTGGCCAGTCCCTCTCTAACCAAACATCAAAGCCTTAATTAATGGGGGATGAATACACAATGCAGGTTATGACTTTAGCTAATTAGGGAATTGTTAAATGGAGTCCGTGTTGGGGGAATGTGGACCAGGGAGAATCAATGTCCAATAAAAAGGACCATGTATGCAATTTTCCAGCTAATGTGTTTCCGATAACTATTGAGGGAGATTTTAAAGCAAGGGACAAAGGGGGCTTCACTTTACATTATGCATTGATAAACACGTACTCCGCCAACTGAAAGATGCAGTAATGCAGTTAGTACACAGCAAGATACATCCGTGCAAGATCATTGGCCATACAGTCAATACAAGAGAACTCTACTGTCCACAAATCCATGTATGTTTACCCAGAAACCTTTCACACCACAATAGCTTTTTTTTGGCACCTGAAACTGAATGTTCGTAACAATGAAATTACTCTTTACCGACTCCATTTTGAGCATCAATGCTGGTGTACTCTACGGTTCCGTTGTGTCCCTTCTTTGGGTTTTCCTTGTTCTCCTTGTGCACTCCATCTGGGCTGTACCTGTAAGACAGGCCATTGTCAGCCAGGTACACATGTATAACAGATAATAAACAGACAGTATGTGTAGATAACTCACAAGTAGAAGCCTAACACAATGCTCAATATTAAGATAACTTGAAACGGTTGTCTATGTAAGTTTTGTACACATTACAAGAAATGCCTTCAATACACATGCCTACTGTACTTAGACAGCGCTAGTGCTAACCTTGTTTGGGTCTGTGTGACCAAGCATTAGGTTGGCCTTCTTTACATCTGCATGGACATACTCGTTGTCATGGATATACTCAAGGACATCCAGCTGTAGAAGGACAAGCAGTAGGTGAAATCCTTGTGATATGCAGCAATGGATGATGGAGAGGATAGTAGAGTACGAGTCTCACCAGGACACATCCTAGCTGTAGCACTGTGTGTTTCTTTAGCTTGTCACCATTTGGTTGGTTCTGTTGTGTTCTGCTAGTCCTGATCCCCAGTTTGCAGGAAGTCCAGCTTCTTGCTCACCTTCAACATCAGCACTGAAACAACAGCAGGAAAGAATTACAAGGGACAAAAATCAAACATGTATTGGGTCTTACATATACATTCAATATTTACAACATATTTAATGTATTTTCACAAGTGCAAAGTGTGCACCAATTTGTTTCTACAGGAATAGTGGACACACAAAAAAGTTCAAAAACAGAACACTGTACATATTTGCTCTTTGCCTTATTGTTTTATTCACTACTTGTTGCATTCATTATTTACCTTCGTTTTATTTACCTTTGTTAATTTATTTTATGATGCTAGTGCTGAGCAGATATGGCCAAGTGCCATAAATACAATCCTAGGGGGACTGAGCCACCGGTCTTAAAAGTTATACAACAAATTGGGAAGTGATGTGAATTGAATTCCTGTGGATTCAGGTTGACTCTGTCCGAACTGTTCGCAAAACACCTATGACCAGACAGAGGAAATATGGAAAGGTATGTCTAAGCCAGACACACAAGCATGCACTTCTAATCATAGCCAAAACAAAACACACTGACAGACAGAGTGAAAACAGACAGACAGGCAGACACACACACAGTGAACATGAGGCCTGTCTTGGAGTGGTGGCAGGCCTGACTGGCTCTCCACCAGACTGGCAGGTGGTCAGGGGCCCAGTGGAGGAGCAGGCATCATTATGTGTGATTGGGTCCCTCTCTATGAATTAGAACTCAAACAAGCAGGGATGGGGCTAACTGCCACTGAGGTGCATGTTTGCTTTGGCTTATTAATTACACCAGGCAGCAGTCTTCATGTCTATGGCCTCTTCATCAGCCAAGTACACTCTTGCTGCACTGGGCCTGGCTGCTCATATAAGAGGTAGCCTAAAACAGGTTTTGTTGTAACCAAACAGTGTGTAGTCTATGTGGGATAAAGGCTATGAATTCTTGACCATATGTCTGCTGCATCATTACGTCGAATGACTGAAGTTGTTGATACTCACTGTTCTCAGGTTGTTTCCCTCAGATGGAACTTGAGCTCAGAAAACAGAGGCCTATCCACATGGTAATCCTGCAGACACTATGAAATAAGAGGGTCAAATAAGAGGAGATATGGAAATAGCCTAGGCAGTCAATATTTAAAAAAAGACATGCTGAAAGCTGTTGCATGTGCTCCCTAAAACTTATAGGCTGTTTTATAAGCATATACAGCCAGCAGTTGTCACTTTCCATATCCAACAAAACCCGGCGAGGAGAGCAAGCAAGAGAGAAATACAAAGTGAAAGAGCAACAGAGCCTAACATTAAATGATTGTGGTTAAGTCAAACTGTCAACATCTCTCAAGTATCTCTGACCAATGCCTACACATAGGTGTTAATGCCTTGACTCACACAAGACCAGCAGCCATTCCTGTATTCACCACTTTAATCAGAAAATTAGAGTCCTCCCCAACAGGTGTGTCCACTTCCTGCGAAGCAGAAGGGAAAGAGGGAAGAAAGGAGAGAGAGAAAATGTAAGAGATGGAGAAAAGGAGGGAGAGAGATGTAATAGAAAAAGGGGAGAGCAAAAGAGAGAGGGGAGAGAGAGAGACGAAGAAAAACAGGTAAACACAGAGATAAACACAGAGATAAATAAAACGCGATAAACATGACAGTAATTTCGAAGCAATCAGATGTACCCCAGTTTTTGTGTTCTGTTGGTGATGTGTTTACACCCAAAACACAAATCTGTGATTGCTGGTCATGCGTTTTGCTCCATAAATTGGGGTCACCACTCTTGTCACTCAAAGAGGGGTGTGTGTGTGTGTCTGTGTCTGTGTTGGGGAGGGAGGGAGGGAGGGAGGGAGGGAGGGAGGGAGGGAGGGGGGGGGTTGAGAATCAGTGATAACTTGATGGATTGACATACTAGTCTGGTTACCTACCTAGGTAGATCAATCCAAAGCCTCCTTGACCAATTATTCTGCCCAGTCTCCATCGCTTCTTCTCTGTGTAAAACTGTCTGGTAGGGGTGCAGGCAATACTCACTTCCTGGGAGGGTCCATGGAGAGCAAAAGCAACCTATTTTGCAGTTAACATTACAGAGAGTCAAGTAAATTGGCCACTAATAGTGGCAATAGTATAGATACAGAGTATTGACATGTGGTCAACAGATGCAGCTATAGTTACCTAACTAGCCTGCAAAGTATGAGCTGAGAAGAGAGGCTATAGACCTGAAACAAAACTGGAATCAGTAAAATATGGAAATTTGCCAGCAGATTAGCCTAGCTACTACAAGCTAACAGACCATCTCGACCAGTTGAGGCAGAAAGCAAGCATTTAGTCTCGACCATATATTTAGCTAGGTTTAGAGCTACCGGTACCAGATATGATCAATAAACGCATGTTGTGTCCAAAGTTAGCAAGCTAGCTAGGTTGCTCTCCTCCAAGAAAAATCTACTCCATCTGGTTCTTCGACAGCTGCTGTCAAAACTGTTCGATTTCCTTAAACTTTGTCCCTCCCGCTGTGTGATAGGCCAAAAATCCACCAATGAAGCCTAGGAAGCAATGGCTCTGGATATTCACCCACCAATGACTGCAACAGCAAGTTCCATATGACAGGTTTATATTACTTTCAGTCATCCTCAAACATCTGGCCCAGGGTGCTTTCAGTGGGTGCAACCATATGGGTGCAACATTATAGAACGTTCTGGCAAAACTGTGTAGAACAGAAACACTCTGTCATTTAGATTAGGCCAGGGAATTGTATCAATTTGAGTGATTTGTAAGAAAGAGACCTCACAGTCAACACGGTGGGTTCGGCCTATTACGTTTGATACTTAGGGGACCAGGCATTGACTTGGACTCGGGGGGACTTCATGAGGGCTGAGCTCTTCCCAAGTCCGGAGAATCATATTACTTTGGGTTCCAGCTAATGGTACTTGGGCCAAGTCCACTTCAGCATATCTGGCCTGAAACCTTTTTCAGAAGTTGAGTTATATGAGGTTTTTATTCGGCATGTGTATTGTATTTTATAAAAACAAAATAGTGAAACATTTATAATTTGGCACATCTATATGTTATAATATTTAGATAAAACTAACTGAAATACATTCAAATAATTTATTAAAATACATGTTTTGCAATGAAGGTCTACAGTAGTGTCACGCCCTTATCTTAGAGAGCCTTCTTATCTCTGTTTGTTTGGTCAGGGTGTGATTTGGGTGGGCTTTCTATGTTCTTTATTTCTTTGTTTCTGGCCGAGTGTGGTTCCCAATCAGAGGCAGCTGTCTATCGTTGTCTCTGATTGGGGAGCATACTTAGGCAGGCCTTTTTCCCCACCTGTGATTGTGGGTAGTTGTCTATGTGCAGTGGCCTGTGAGCACTACGTAGCTTCACGTTTGTTTGTTATTTAAAGTTTTGTTGGCGACATTCTAAATAAAAGTATAATGTATGCTCACCACGCTGCGCTTTGGTCCACCTCTTCCGACGGGCGTGACAGAACTACACACCGCAGCATGGAGATAGGGACTCATGGACATGGGAGGAAATCCTGGACAATAAAAGACCCCGGGGAATATCGCCGTCCAAAGGAGGAATTAAAGGCAGCGAAGGAGGAGCGGTGACGTTATGAGGAGGCAAGTCATCGAAGCGGGCACGAGAGGCAGCCCCAAAAGGTTTTTGGGGGGGCACGCGGGGAGATTGGCAGAGTCAGGTTATAGACCTGAGCCAACTCCCCATGCTTACCGCAGGGAGCGAGTGACCGGGCAGTCACAGTGTTATGCGGTAAAGCGCACTGTGTATCCTGTGTGCATGTACAGCCCGGTGCACTCGGAGCCAGCTCACCGCAAGTGCCACTATAGAGTGGGCATCCAGCCAGGGCGGATTGTGCCAGCTCAGCGCTCTTTGTCTCTGGTGCTCCCAGAACCAGGCCTCCTGTTTATCTCCCCAGCCTGGTGGGCCCTGTGGCAGCCCCATGCACCAGGCTGCCTATACGTCTCCCCCCATCAGTGATGATCCATGGCATGAAGCCTCCAACGAGGGTCCCCAGTCCAGGGCCCGCAACGAGGGTCCCCAGTCCAGGGCCCGCAGTGAGCCTGTTTTAGAGAAAGCCTCAGTCCGGGGCCCGCAGAGAGCCTGTTTTAGAGAAGCATCATGCTGTGGGGATGTTCTTCAGCAGCAGGGACTGGGAGACTAGTCAGGATCGAGGGAAAGATGAACAGAGCAAAATGCAGAAAGATCCTTGATGGAAACCTGCTTTAGAGTGCTCAGGACCTCAGACCGGAGCAGAGATTCACCTTCTAACAAGACAACAACCCTAAGCACACAGCCAAGAAAACGCAGGAGTTGCTTCGAGACAAGTCTCTGAATGTCCTTGAGTGGCCCAGCCAGAGCTCGGACTTGAACCTGATTGAACATCTCTGGAGAGACCTGAAAATAGCTGTATATCCAACCTGACAGAACTTGAGAGGATGCGAAGAGAGGAATGGGAGAAACTCCCCAAATACAGGTGTGCCAAGCATGTAGCGTCATACCTAAGAAGACTTGAGGCTGTTATCGCTGCCAAAGGTGCTTCAACAAAGTACTGAGTAAAGGGTCTGAATACTTATGTAAATGTGATTTAATTATATATATATATATATATATATATATATATTATACATACATACATACATATACATATACAGTGCCTTGCGAAAGTATTCGGCCCCCTTGAACTTTGCGACCTTTTGCCACATTTCAGGCTTCAAACATAAAGATATAAAACTGTAATGTGGCAAAAGGCCGCAAAGTTCAAGAGGGGCGAATACTTTTGCAAGGCACTGTATATACAGTGGAGCAAAAACGTATTTAGTCAGACACTCATTTTGTCTGTCATAGTTGAAGTGAACCTATGATGACAATTACAGGCCTCTCTCATCTTTTTAAGTGGGAGAACTTGCACAATTGGTGGCTGACTAAATACTTTTTTGCCCCACTGTAGATGACAATACACATAGAATTATAGATATACCTCTTAATGCAATCGCTGTGTCAGATTTCAAAAGAAATTTACAGGAAAAGCAAACCATCAAATAATCTGAGACAGCGCTCAGAAAAAATAATCAAATTGGCCGCCATGTTGGAATCAACAGAAACCAGAAATTACATGGTAAATATTCCCTTACCTTTGATGATATTTATCAGAATGCGCTCCCAGGAATCCCAGTTCCAATGCTTGATTTGTTCGATAATGTCCGTTATTTATGTCCAAGTAGCTACTTTTGTTAGCGTTAGGTACACATATCCAAACACTAGTGCATTACTTCGGACAAAACTTCAAAAAGTTATATAACAGGTCGAAAAAACATTTCAACCTAAGAATAGAATCAATCATTAGGATGTTTTTATCATAAATCTTCAATAAAGTTCCAACCGTAGAATTCCTTTGTTTCTAGAGGAGCAACAGAATGCAAGTCGATATCATGTCGAATGCACATGACCAGGAAATGGCTCTCTGCCAGTAACCTGACTCATTCAGCTCTTATTCAGTCCTACAACACAGTGGAAGCCTCATTCAAGTTTCTAAAGACAGTTGACATCTAGTGGAAGCCCTAGGAAGTGCAACTTCATTCATATCCCACTGTGAATTCAATAGTGCCTGAGTTGAAAATCGACCAACCTCAGATTTCTCACTTCCTGTTTGGATTTCTTCTCAGGTTTTTGCCTGCCATATGAGTTCTGTTTTACTCACAGACATCATTCAAACAGTTTTATAAACCTCAGAGTGTTTTCTATCCAATACTAATAATACTATGCATATATTAGCAACTGAGACTGAGGAGCAGGCCGTTTACTCTGGGCACCTCTGGGCACCTTTCATCCAAGCTACTCAATACTGCCCCTGCAGCCATAAAAAGTTTTAACACTGTCTCCTATTTCCACCATTGTGCACCAAATGCTCAAAATGTCAATCTGAAGGCTGGCAACCTGATCCAGAGATGGTGTGGGTGGACAGTAAATGGGTCAATCTCAAATATTTTAACTGTTGAATGTGTGTAGACTTTCACTAGACACTGTAAACCCATTGATTATTTAAGATAATAAGATATACATGTTTGTTGAGCTTAGTTGAACTGTTCTTCCCCATCACAACCTAACATAGGCCTGTTTAACTGAAAACAAGCCTTTTATAGCCAGTCCTTGCGTCCATCCTCCTACATGTGTATGGTCAGTGCTATCTGGAATCATTGCTACTTCCTACCCTAAACCATAACCCTTTCCTTAACCTTGCACATATCCAAATCCCTTACCTAACCTTAACCATTTTAAATGTCAACTTCAAAGAAGTAGGGACATCCCAAAGGATTCTGAATAGCACAGATCATATGTTTATCATCTGAGAGCTGTATCCATGAATACTGGGCAGGGGACACAAGATAAGAGAGACTGGTGTGAGAGACAGGGAGTGGCCTGGCCATAGAATTAGGAATGACAAAACTATCATGACATAGCATGACAATAAATCAAAGACAATTGATATTTTCAGAGGGACATTGATCCGAGGCCTTTGCAGCCCGCGAGCTGCCAGTTGCCCATCCCTGACCTAGAGTCCTGATATTCTTTGCGTAGACCCCTCTTCTCACAAGGAACAAATTTGCCTCAAGGACCCACAAGGTCTGCTATGATGGATTTTCCGCCGATCTGGATGAAACTTGAAATGGCATCCATTTTTTATTTAACCTTTATTTAACCAGGCAAGTCATTTAAGAACAAATTCTTATTTACAATGACGGCCTACCAGGGAACAGTGCCTTGTTAATTGCCTTGTTCAGGGGCGGAATGGCGAATTTTTACCTTGTCAGCTCAGGGATTTGATCCAACAACATTTCGGTTACTGGCCCAACACTAGGCTACCTGCTGCCCCAAATGGATCAAAGTCTTTCAACGCAATTTTTTCACCAGTCTAGTATGTCAAGAACTGACAAATAAACATGAATGTGGGCTTGATCTGGTACATAAATGCATATAAATCAGACATGGATATTTGTATTGTAACCAAACTTGGTGCACATGTTCCAAACCCTGTCAAGATATGCAAGCACATTCAGATTGACCACACGGTGGAGCTACAAAAGGCATATATTTTCAGACACACCAAGACAGTCGTGAAGAGGGCACGACAACACCTTTTACCCCTCAGGAGAATGAAAAAAGATTTGTCATGCGGCCCCAGATCCTCAAAAAGTTATACAGCTGTCCCATCGAGAGCATTACTTTGTTACATTCATGTGCAATACTTTAATAGCAATTTTTTTATTGTTAAATGTCTTTTATAACAGATATTAAAATAATTATGGTTCAGTGATCAATAATGATCTGAAGTGATGTATATTGTATACTGGTTGCATCACCGCCTGGTATTGTAACTGCTCGGCATCTGACCGCATGGTGCTACAGAGTGTAAAATTGTCAAGACTCCAGTCACCCAACCAAGCAATGAGGAATTGGCCCAGAAGCGGCCCTCTTCCGGGGGGGCGGAACTGATTGAATCGGGCCCGGAATCGGGTGTCGGGTTTGGCCCGAAATGAAAATGATTGACTGCCGTTTCCATCTACTGAAATTCAGCCGGCATCTTACCAGAATCCCCTTAGAAGTGGCCCGATGCAATTTTAAATAAATGTATACAAAATTACCTGATTTGGTCATTTTAAATATTACTATTATTCATACAAATTATACCCATCCACAATTTATTTAACTAATTGTATTTTGCTATTTTAGTCATATCCAATTGTCTTGTCCCATCACTGTAACTCCCATATGGCCTTGGGAGAGGTGAAGGTTGAGATTAGCAAAGTGTCAGAGGAAACATCGTACACCTGGTGATCATGTCAGCGAGCATGTGCCTTGGCCACCACAGGCTACAGCGCGATGGGACAAGGACATCCTGACCAGCCACACCCTCCCCTAACCTGGACAGCGTTGGGCCAATTGTTCAACGATTCAAGGGTCTCCTTATCGTGGCCAGCACAGGTATTGAACCAGCATCTGAAGCAACGCAGTTTGCACTGCAATGTCTTAGACCCCTGCACCACTCGGGTGGCCCTGTTTTTATCAATTGCCTTACACAAAGTATCAAAATACTAAAATATTACTTAAACAGGACTCTTAAAGAATTTAATTTACATTCTAATGACATTTTTTGATCACAGAAACATTGAGAAAATATGGAAAAATGTATGAATAATGAAATGTTAATTATATAAAGCCACCGTGTAATCATCTGCCAGATAGTAGCCACAATCGGTCCGAGCCACAAGTAATACATTTGGGTCAGTTAACTCACACCAGAATTGTAGCCGTGCGCACTTGATCGATGTCTACTATAGTGGCCACTATAATAGAGCAAAAATAGAATGCCTGTTTGTTTCATTCTATTTCTACTCTTAGATGATTTTTCCCAAATGCAATATTTAGATGTGTGTGGTCACAAGCCTTCTATTATAAAGGCTGTCATGGCTAACTGCAATATTAGTGTATTGTTTTTTCTGAAGACTTGAGTGTCATTTGCAGTAAAGTCTAGGCAACAAATAACATTGGATTGCTTTCTTTACATTTTTTAGCTGTGAGTTGGGTTCACATTAACCACATTTTTATTTTACACACAGAGACTGATCATGTAGATCATATTAGTTGCTGTTTAATTAGTTAAAAACTGCATTTCCATCTAGAGGGCATTTTTTTGTATATTTCAGTGCAAAAAAAGTGTAACCTTTTGGGACCTTGAACAGTTTGCATCCCTGAGGCTACATCAAGTAGTCCTAACCACAAACTCTTCCTGAATTTTGGGTGAGTACAACATAGTGACACATCTGGTGGCACAGACTGAGCAGTAGCAATAAGAATATAACAATATCTCACTGTAATCTCAAGTTTTAGAAGTAGGCCTTTATAATTGGATTTAAAAGTACAGTGTGACTAAAACTATTACCAAGACCTTTTCGACTCATGGGACTCATGTAGGACGACAGGCAGAGACTGTGAATACAAGCTAAACTTTTGGCACTGAATAGATGCACAAAGATGTGTAAAACGTAGTGCCGCCAGGTGTCTCTGGCCTAATCAAAATGACCCAATGGAAGAACAATAAACTCAATCCGTTTTTGTCAGCTACAACCTTTTTGGAGCAAGGCTCTAACCTTGCTCCAAACCTGTTGGCTCCCATAATGCCCCAGGCTTTATCTTAGAGACCCTGATGTTGTTCCAGCATGGTTTGTATAACAGCCAGTAATCAATAATCATTATAGTACGGCTTTATTCAGTAAATATTTGCTTTCAATCTATTTATAGAGAAATTGAAGAAACCCCCAGTTTCGTTTAGTTTACACACAGATCAATAGGCAGTTGTTTTTTGGACTGCAGTCTGGCGGTCTCTGAGATGTAGCACAGCTTGAACACAGTTTTGCTTTACAACATGTCTTGGTCAATATTATGCTTCCATAATGTACTAGGAGTGGTTTAACGTGCAGAGCACTTGACGGCGAAGGCGTCTCCAGCACTTTCCGCTCTCAGCCTGGGTTGTTTTATTTAGAGCAGAGCAAAACTGCAGTTTCTTCCCATTGGCACGCACCTGCAGCGAGCCTATCGATCGGTGGGCACCCGTAGGGCCTAATTTAAGACTCAAGGACTCTGCTAAAGAACATCAAGGGCTGAGCACTGAGAGGGCGGGAGGAAAAAGGAAGAAAAATATACTTTAGAGGAAAATGGGAACTCAAGCCAATGCATTTGCTGCTGCATATGGAAGATCAATGGATAAAAGAGTTTGTATCCAACTAGAATTCAGACTATTTGCTTGAGTGTAGGCCTACTGTGTATTAATGACCATCTAATGATTAGGTTCTATATAATTGGCAGATAGCCCTTGGTGTTGCATAATCTGTCGGGTTCTCTGTTGTTCTATTGCAAAGCAAGTTTAGTTTTTACTACAATCTCTACAGAAAACATCTACAGCCTACTCATCTGCACTCTCATCTCTGATGGCCTGCTGTTTCTCTGAAGTTAGTCTATCTAGGTCGCCTTACTCATGCAGACCAGTGCGGTTCACAGCAACATCACTTTAGTTCTGACTTTCTAGAGGAGGACAAGGGGATTAATCTCTAAAAGTCACGGACATTAACGCAGAGATCCCCTAATCTCTGGCTAGCCTGGTTTAGCTGTCTCCCTCCTCTGCCCTCGGCTCTGTTTCCTCTCCCCTCACCCAGGGTAATTGCTCTGTGAGCTCCGAGGGGCCAACCAAGTGCCACCGGGCACCTCTCCCCAGCTCTCATAGTGTGGGCACGGTGACACCAATCTCCGGAAGGCCGTGACACCATTTTATGCAACTGGCCCTAGTGATGGAAATGGCATAGTTGTTATAATTAGGCAGAGCAGACTCGGTATTGCAGTGGTGATCCACCCCAGCCCAAGTCCATATGGTGGGAAATAGATAATGAGGTAGTTAATGTGCTGTGTCCATCAGGAAGAAATATTCAATATGGACGGCCGGCCATCAGGCTGGCTAGAGAGTTTTCTGTTCCTTTTCTCTCTCCATCGTGATATGAGTTTGTGCTGTAGAGCGAGCATCACCTCCGTCATGTGACAGGGGAGGTTTTCATTCTAGTCATCTAGCTATAACTCTCTAACTCTATGTTCATCTCACTATTTTTATTCAACATTCAAGTGTGTGTGTGAGTGTGAGACTGTGTGTCTGTGTGTGTGCAATTGTATTTTTCCTTTTAGTTTCATCATGCATCAGCTTTCACTTCTACGCTTTCAGTCCTTTGTGGTTCTCTCTATTTTATAAATATGAGATGCATAGTAGAATAGTGAAAATTCACTTTGTCTGTAGAATACAGAGAATTAGTGGAGGGTCTATGACCCAAAATATGATGTACTATCTGACTCCCTTATTAGATGATCTAAGATGAGGCTTAGATGAGGACTGGAGGGTCGCCGTTTTGCAATCTCCGGCCCAACTTTGCTATTTTGTCATTCTTTTTTTGTTTATTGTTGTCTATTTTCAATGTATCTGCTATCATGTCTTACAACTGACAAGAACTCTTGAACATCAGATTCCGGCTTCTACTTCGACTCATCTGCCCTGGGCCCTCTCTGTAATTCCAACCCAATCTTCGTGCTACCCAAGAGGAAACGCCGACGTTACAGAGGCAAAAGAGGGGGGATCCTGGTGAGATTAAGGCGAAGGGAAAACCGTCCAGCTCTTCCCTCCATTCTGCTGGCGATTGTACAAACAGGAAACCCTACACCCAGAGTCTGCCTTTTTGATTGGTGGCTATTTTAATTTGCCGTCACTAAGATACGTGATGCCCAAATTCAATCAACACGTCACCAACTCCACTAGGGGCGATAAAGACCACTGCTATTCTACCCACAGGCAAGCATACAAGGCCCTCCCTCATCCACCATTCAATTCAGATCATGACTCCGTACTCTTGCTTCTAGTTTACAGCAGAAGCTGAAACAGGAAGTAACCACAATTCGCTCCATTGAGAAATGGTCACCAGAATCAGAGGGTATGCTTCAGAACTGCTTTGCTCGCGCTGAGTGGAATATGTTTCGAGACTCTGCCAATAACATCGACGAGCTTACCACCTCCGTCACTGGCTTCATTAGAAAATGCGTCGGCGACGTTGTACCCATGGTGAAGGTTCCCTAGACCCACTCCAATTTGCATACCACCCAAACAGATCCATAGATGGGCGCAATCTCAATTGCTCTCCACACTGACCTCACCCACCTAGATAATAGGAATACCTATGTGAGAATGCTGTTCATTGACTACAGCTCAGCGTTCAACACCATTATCCCCTCCAAGCTTGTCACCAAGCTTAGGACTCTGAACAACTTCCTCTGCAACAGGACTTCCTGGCGGCTGAACCCAGGTGGTGAGGGTAGGAAACATCACCTCCCCTATACTTTTAACACAGGGGTCCAACAGGGGTGTGTGCTTACTTCTTTCCTGTACTCCCTGTTCACCCTTCACTTTGTGGCCACGCACGTCTCCTGCACCATTATCAAGCTCCCTGATAACATGACGGTGGTAGGCCTGAACACCGGCGACGATGACTCAGCCTACAGGGAGGAGGTCAGTGAGATGGGAGTGTGGTGCCGGAGCAACAACCTCTCCCTCAACATCCGCAAGACCAAGGAGCTGATCGTGGACTACAGGAAATAGGGGGTGCGTGCACACCTCCGTCCACATCGACGGTGCGGAAGTGGAGCAGGTAGACAGCTTCAAGTTCCTCGGTGTCCAAATCACTAAAGGCTTCAAATAGTCCAAACACACATGCACAGTCGTGAATGCACAGTCGTGAGTGCCTCTACCCTCTCAGGAGGTTAAAAAGTTTGGCATGG
Source organism: Oncorhynchus masou masou (assembly GCF_036934945.1). Lineage (NCBI taxonomy): Eukaryota > Metazoa > Chordata > Actinopteri > Salmoniformes > Salmonidae > Oncorhynchus > Oncorhynchus masou. Next base: position 55,054,927 of record NC_088235.1, read on the forward strand.
GCGCTGAATTTCTGTAAAGGTTATGCAGCTGTTCCATTGACAGCGTATTGACTGGCTGCATCACTGCTTGGTATTGCAATAGTACCGCCCTCGATTTCATGGCACAACAGAGGGTTTTGCGGACAGCCCACTGGGCCCTAGCTTCCTGCCATCCAGGACCTCCATATCAGGCGGTGTGAAAAGAATGTCCGGAAAATCGTCAAAGACCCCAACAACCCAAGCCGTAGACTATTTTTTATGCTGCCACGCGGCAAGAGGTACCGGTGCATCAAGTCTGACACCAACAGGCTCTTGAACAGCTTCTATCCCTAAGCAATACGACTGAGAAATTAGCTAACAAAATAGCTACAGGGATCGAGTTTACCTTGTATCTTCATTGACCTTTTATTTAAGTATGCACACTCACGACACACTCACATACACTGTCACTTCAACACACAAACAAACCCTCACTCCATTTGCTCACTCATTCACTCACTCACTCACTCACACATAATATGCACTTACCTGTACGTTTATACGGACTCTACACACCCACACACCCACTCACATGTAAGCTGCTGCTACTCTGTTTATCTTATATCCTGTTGCCTAGTCATCTTACCCCTATACATATCTACCTCCATTACTCCAGAATGCCTGCACAAACTTTTTTTTTAAATATTTCCTGTGAATAGTATGCTTACTTACTTTATTGTGTATTTCATACTTCTTATTCTTATTTCTCATGTGTTTTTTTCTAGTAATACATTTGTGTATTTTATACTTCTTATTCTTATTTCTCATGTGTTCTTTTCTAGTAATACATTATTATTGATTATTGCATTGTTGGGTTTTGAGTTTGCCAGAAAAGCATATCACTATACTTGTGCATGTGACATGAAAACTTGAAACTTATTTGAAGGCTATAGGCCCATAATCAATATCCAGTGGGTATAGCCAAGGTTATGATCCTTGAAATACTATGCACATGTCTAAGTTTACTAGACAGTTAAGCAATTATCGAGAGGCTATCGAAAAAAGAGCTATTGTCTTGAAATCATTGTCCTAGCTTGAAATGATTGAGTTAACCTTAGCTCAGAGATGTACAGTTAGAGAACGAACAAACTCTATTTGCTATGTAGAGTGCATTCGGAAATTATTCAAACCCCTTGACTTTTTCCACATTTTGTTATGTTACAGGCGTATTTTAAAATGTATTAAATCTTTTTTTCCCTCATCAATTTACAACAAATTGCCCAATAATGACAAAGCAAAATCAGGTTTTTAGATTTTCTTTTAAATGTATTAAAAATAAAGAACTTAAATATCACATTTACATAAGTATTCAGACCCTTTACTCAGTACTTTACTGAAGCGCCTTTGGCAGTGATTACAGCCTCGAGCCTTCTTGGGTATGATGCTAGGCACACCTGTATTTGAGGAGTTCCTCCCATTATATTCTGCAGATCCTCTCAAGCTATGTCAGCTTTGATGGGGAGCGTCATTGCACAGCTATTTTCAGGTCTCAAGGCTGGGCTATGGCTGGGCCACTCAAGGACATTCAGAGACTAGTCCCGAAGCCACTCCTGCATTGTCTTGGATATGTCCTGTTGGAAAATGAACCTCCACCCCAGTCTGAAGTCCTGACCACTCTGGAGCAGGTTTTCATCAAGGATCTCTCTGTACATTGCGCCGTTCATCTTTCCATCAATCATGACTAGTCTCTCAGTCCATTCCTCTGAAAAACATCCCCACAGCATTATGCTGTCACCAACACGCTTCACCGTAGGGATGGTGCCAGGTTTCTTCCAGGCGTGAAGCTTGGCATTCAAGCCAAAGTGTTCAATCTCTGTTTAATTAGACCAGACAATCTAATTTTTCATGGTCTGAGTCCTTGAGGTGACTTTTGGCAAACTCCAAGTGGAGTGACATATGCCTTTTCCTGAGGAGTGGCTTCTGTCTGGCCACTCTAACATACTGTAAAGGCCTGATTTATGGAGTGCTGCAGAGATGGTTATCCTTCTGAAAGGTTCTCCTATCTTCACAGGGGAACTCTGGAGCTCTGTCAGAGTGACCATCAGGTTCTTGGTCACGTCCCTGACCAAGCTTGGCCGTCGGCGTTACAGAGGCAAAAGAGGGGGGATCCTGGTGAGATTAAGGCGAAGGGAAAACCGTGAGGCTCTTCCCTCCATTCTACTGGCGAATGTACAAACAGGAAACCCTACACCCAGAGTCTGCCTTTTTGATTGGTGGCTATTTTAATTTGCCGTCACTAAGATACGTGATGCCCAAATTCAATCAACACGTCACCAACTCCACTAGGGGCGATAAAGACCACTGCTATTCTACCCACAGGCAAGCATACAAGGCCCTCCCTCATCCACCATTCAATTCAGATCATGACTCCGTACTCTTGCTTCTAGTTTACAGCAGAAGCTGAAACAGGAAGTAACCACAATTCGCTCCATTGAGAAATGGTCACCAGAATCAGAGGGTATGCTTCAGAACTGCTTTGCTCGCGCTGAGTGGAATATGTTTCGAGACTCTGCCAATAACATCGACGAGCTTACCACCTCCGTCACTGGCTTCATTAGAAAATGCGTCGGCGACGTTGTACCCATGGTGAGGGTTCCCTAGACCCACTCCAATTTGCATACCACCCAAACAGATCCATAGATGGGCGCAATCTCAATTGCTCTCCACACTGACCTCACCCACCTAGATAATAGGAATACCTATGTGAGAATGCTGTTCATTGACTACAGCTCAGCGTTCAACACCATTATCCCCTCCAAGCTTGTCACCAAGCTTCGGACTCTGAACAACTCCCTCTGCAACAGGACTTCCTGGCGGCTGAACCCAGGTGGTGAGGGTAGGAAACATCACCTCCCCTATACTTTTAACACAGGGGCCCAACAGGGGTGTGTGCTTACTTCTTTCCTGTACTCCCTGTTCACCCTTCACTTTGTGGCCACGCACGTCTCCTGCACCATTATCAAGCTCCCTGATAACATGACGGTGGTAGGCCTGAACACCGGCGACGATGACTCAGCCTACAGGGAGGAGGTCAATGAGATGGGAGTGTGGTGCCGGAGCAACAACCTCTCCCTCAACATCCGCAAGACCAAGGAGCTGATCGTGGACTACAGGAAATAGGGGGTGCGTGCACACCTCCGTCCACATCGACGGTGCGGAAGTGGAGCAGGTAGACAGCTTCAAGTTCCTCGGTGTCCAAATCACTAAAGGCTTCAAATAGTCCAAACACACATACACAGTCGTGAATGCACAGTCGTGAGTGCCTCTACCCTCTCAGGAGGTTGAAAAAGTTTGGCATGGGCGCTGAATTTCTGTAAAGGTTATGCAGCTGTTCCATTGACAGCGTATTGACTGGCTGCATCACTGCTTGGTATTGCAATAGCACCGCCCTCGATTTCATGGCACAACAGAGGGTTTTGCGGACAGCCCACTGGGCCCTAGCTTCCTGCCATCCAGGACCTCCATATCAGGCGGTGTGAAAAGAATGTCCGGAAAATCGTCAAAGACCCCAACAACCCAAGCCGTAGACTATTTTTTATGCTGCCACGCGGCAAGAGGTACCGGTGCATCAAGTCTGACACCAACAGGCTCTTGAACAGCTTCTATCCCTAAGCAATACGACTGAGAAATCAGCTAACAAAATAGCTACAGGGATCGAGTTTACCTTGTATCTTCATTGACCTTTTATTTAAGTATGCACACTCACGACACACTCACATACACTGTCACTTCAACACACAAACAAACCCTCACTCCATTTGCTCACTCATTCACTCACTCACTCACTCACTCACTCACACATAATATGCACTTACCTGTACGTTTATACGGACTCTACACACCCACACACCCACTCACATGTAAGCTGCTGCTACTCTGTTTATCTTATATCCTGTTGCCTAGTCATCTTACCCCTATACATATCTACCTCCATTACTCCAGAATGCCTGCACAAACTTTTTTTTTTAAATATTTCCTGTGAATAGTATGCTTACTTACTTTATTGTGTATTTCATACTTCTTATTCTTATTTCTCATGTGTTTTTTTCTAGTAATACATTTGTGTATTTTATACTTCTTATTCTTATTTCTCATGTGTTCTTTTCTAGTAATACATTATTATTGATTATTGCATTGTTGGGTTTTGAGTTTGCCAGAAGAGCATATCACTATACTTGTGCATGTGACATGAAAACTTGAAACTTATTTGAAGGCTATAGGCCCATAATCAATATCCAGTGGGTATAGCCAAGGTTATGATCCTTGAAATACTATGCACATGTCTAAGTTTACTAGACAGTTAAGCAATTATCGAGAGGCTATCGAAAAAAGAGCTATTGTCTTGAAATCATTGTCCTAGCTTGAAATGATTGAGTTAACCTTAGCTCAGAGATGTACAGTTAGAGAACGAACAAACTCTATTTGCTATGTAGAGTGCATTCGGAAATTATTCAAACCCCTTGACTTTTTCCACATTTTGTTATGTTACAGGCGTATTTTAAAATGTATTAAATCTTTTTTTTCCTCATCAATTTACAACAAATTGCCCAATAATGACAAAGCAAAATCAGGTTTTTAGATTTTCTTTTAAATGTATTAAAAATAAAGCACTTAAATATCACATTTACATAAGTATTCAGACCCTTTACTCAGTACTTTGTTGAAGCGCCTTTGGCAGTGATTACAGCCTCGAGCCTTCTTGGGTATGATGCTAGGCACACCTGTATTTGAGGAGTTCCTCCCATTATTTTCTGCAGATCCTCTCAAGCTATGTCAGCTTTGATGGGGAGCGTCATTGCACAGCTATTTTCAGGTCTCAAGGCTGGGCTATGGCTGGGCCACTCAAGGACATTCAGAGACTAGTCCCGAAGCCACTCCTGCATTGTCTTGGATATGTCCTGTTGGAAAATGAACCTCCACCCTAGTCTGAAGTCCTGACCACTCTGGAGCAGGTTTTCATCAAGGATCTCTCTGTACATTGCGCCGTTCATCTTTCCATCAATCATGACTAGTCTCTCAGTCCATTCCTCTGAAAAACATCCCCACAGCATTATGCTGTCACCAACACGCTTCACCGTAGGGATGGTGCCAGGTTTCTTCCAGGCGTGAAGCTTGGCATTCAAGCCAAAGTGTTCAATCTCTGTTTAATTAGACCAGACAATCTAATTTTTCATGGTCTGAGTCCTTGAGGTGACTTTTGGCAAACTCCAAGTGGAGTGACATATGCCTTTTCCTGAGGAGTGGCTTCCATCTGGCCACTCTAACATACTGTAAAGGCCTGATTTATGGAGTGCTGCAGAGATGGTTATCCTTCTGAAAGGTTCTCCTATCTTCACAGGGGAACTCTGGAGCTCTGTCAGAGTGACCATCAGGTTCTTGGTCACGTCCCTGACCAAGCTTGGCCAGGTGGTCAGCTCTAGGAAGAGTCTTGGTTGTTCCAAACTTCTTCCATTTAAGAATGATGGAAGCCACTTTGTTCTTGGTGACCTTCAATGCTGCAGAAATGTTTTTGTACTCTTCCCCTGATCTGTGAATCTACACAATCCTGTCTTGTCACCTCTATGGACAATTCCTTCAACCTCATGGCTTGGCTTTTGCTCTGACATGCACTGTCAACTGTGGGACTTCATGTAGCCTGGTGTGTGCCTTTCCAGATCATGTCCAATCGAATTTACCACAGGTGGACTCCAATCAAGTTGTAGAAACATCTCCTGGATGATCAATGGAAACAGGATGCACCTGAGCTCAATTTTGAGTCTCACAGCAAAATGTTTGAATACAAAAGTTTTTTCATTTTGCATTTTGAATACATTTGCAAAAATGTTTAAAAAAACATTTTTGCTTTGTCATTATGGTGTATTGTGTGTAGATTGATGAGAGAAAAAAAAAATTCAATCCATTGTAGAGTCAGTCAGTAAGGTAACAAAATATGGAAAAAGTCAAAGGGTCTGAATACTTCCCGACTGCTCTGTATATTGTGAATAACATTTACCATTAGACATTTCACCAAATAATAATTCAAGGAATATTACTCAGAAATGTGAGGGCTACGGTTAGTTTCCATTTAAAAGTAATCCGATTCATTACAGGTACGCAATAAGAAGACAATTCACAAATGGTGCATACCAGAAATCTTCACAATAAAAATAACACAAAATGAACTATTTGCCGTCCTATGAACAGAATAACACAGTTTCTCTGTAACAATAAACCTGTAGCATTTACAGTACAATGAAACATAAAAATTCACAGCTCTTCATGAACCCTTGAAACAATCCAAACATGACAATTGAATGCACACAGTAACATTCATTTTGTCAATTCAAGTTTCATCAGTCGTCACACCTCTCCTGGCGTCATTGACCCCAGGACTTCTGTTCACTCTTTCTATTCTTCCACTACAGTATTGCCATGCATTGGTTGCAACACACTTTCACAGATTATCATGAAATAGAATCCAATTTGTTGTGGCTAAAGTTAGCTAGGTTAGCTAGGTGGTTAACTTTAGCTAAGGGTTAAGGTTAAGGTTTGGGTTAGGGGTTCAGGTTAGGGGTAGAGGTTAAGGTAACGTTCGAAGTAGTTAAATAGTAGTAGTTGCATAGTTGCTAATTATGTAAAGTTTTCCATCGTGTGATTCGAACTTGCAACGTTTGGGTTGTTAGACCTTTGCGTTATACGCCAACCCATCTACCTCGTATTGTTTCTGTCTTAGGAACCTACTGCCTTTATCTGTGATTGAAATGCACGGTATACAAAAGTGTGTGGTGGACATAAAAATGATTTGTGATAGTGGGTTGTGTCATTTCAAATTAACATAATACAAATCTAATGGCCAGTAATGAGAAGCAGTTTCTCCATTATGGAGAGTGGCCCTGTGTGCGTGCGGTTGTATGTGTGTGATGTGATGCTAATAAAGCCTGCTTTCTGCTCCAGGGAGCAAGCACTGACCAGGATTCAGATTAGGCCTTAATGGCTCTTAGGCCTGGAGCCAAATTGAAACGTAAAACCCCAACCCAAATATAATTTAGCCCTATACGTCTGCCCTCTTGATGTGGTCCTGAATGTGGATATTGGAGATGTTAAGTTGTTGGACTGTAATTTACTTCTAAAGATAAATTCTAAAGATCCACTCAATTTATTGTTCATCTCACCATGTGACATACTGCACTAGCTTTGAATAGTCCCTGCAATATGTAACTTTTCATGGAAGTGAGGAACCAATACACACAGTCAGTTAGGAAAGCAAAGGCTAGCTTTTTCAAAAAGAAATGTGCATCCTGCAGCACTAATTCCAGAAACTTTTGGGACAGTGCAAAGTCCATGGAGAAAAAAAGTACCCTGTCCCAGCTGCCCACTGCACTGAGACTAGGAAACACTGTCACCACTGATAAATCCACAATAATTGAGAATTTCAATAAGCACCTCTCTACGGCTGGCCATGCTTTCCACCTGGCTACCCCAACCCCGGTCAACAGCTCTGCACCCCCCGCAGCAACTGCCCCAAGCCCCTTCCCCGCTTGTCCTTCAGCTGGGCTAGACAATCTCGACCCCTCTTCCTAAAAATATCCACTGCCATTGTTGCAACCCATATTACTAGTCTGTTCAACCTCTCTTTCGTATTGTCTGAGATTTCTAAAGATTGGAAAGTGGCTGCGGTCATCCCCTCTTCAAAGGGGTAGACACTCTAGACCCAAACTGTTACAGACCTACAGTGCCTTGCGAAAGTATTCGGCCCCCTTGAACTTTGCGACCTTTTGCCACATTTCAGGCTTCAAACATAAAGGTATAAAACTGTATTTTTGGGGGAAGAATCAACAACAAGTGGGACACAATCATGAAGTGGAACGACATTTATTGGATATTTCAAACTTTTTTAACAAATCAAATACTGAAAAAATGGGCGTGCAAAATTATTCTGTCCCTTTACTTTCAGTGCAGCAAACTCTCTCCAGAAGTTCAGTGAGGATCTCTGAATGATCCAATGTTGAACTAAATGACTAATGATGATAAATACAATCCACCTGTGTGTAATCAAGTCTCCGTATAAATGCACCTGCACTGTGATAGTCTCAGAGGTCCGTTAAAAGCGCAGAGAGTATCATGAAGAACATGGAACATACCAGGCAGGCCCGAGATACTGTTGTGAAGAAGTTTAAAGCCGGATTTGGATACAAAAATATTTCCCAAGCTTTAAACATCCCAAGGAGCACTGTGCAAGCGATAATATTGAAATGGAAGGAGTATCAGACCACTGCAAATCTACCAAGACCTGGCCGTCCCTCTAAACTTTCAGCTCATACAAGGAGAAGACTGATCAGAGATGCAGCCAAGAGGCCCATGATCACTCTGGATGAACTGCAGAGATCTACAGCTGAGGTGGGAGACTCTGTCCATAGGACAACAATCAGTCGTATATTGCACAAATCTGGCCTTTATGGAAGAGTGGCAAGAAGAAAGCCATTTCTTAAAGATATCCATAAAAAGTGTTGTTTAAAGTTTGCCACAAGCCACCTGGGAGACACGCCAAACATGTGGAAGAAGGTGCTCTGGTCAGATGAAACCAAAATTGAACTTTTTGGCAACAATGCAAAATGTTATGTTTGGCGTAAAAGCAACACAGCTCATCACCCTGAACACACCATACCCACTGTCAAACATGGTGGTGGCAGCATCATGGTTTGGGACTGCTTTTCTTCAGCAGGGACAGGGAAGATGGTTAAAATTGATGGGAAGATGGATGGAGCCAAATACAGGACCATTCTGGAAGAAAACCTGATGGAGTCTGCAAAAGACCTGAGACTGGGACGGAGATTTGTCTTCCAACAAGACAATGATCCAAAACATAAAGCAAAATCTACAATGGAATGGTTCAAAAATAAACATATCCAGGTGTTAGAATGGCCAAGTCAAAGTCCAGACCTGAATCCAATCGAGAATCTGTGGAAAGAACTGAAAACTGCTGTTCACAAATGCTCTCCTGAGCTTGGGCTGTATTGCAAGGAGGAATGGGAAAAATGTTCAGTCTCTTGATGTGCAAAACTGTTGGAGACATACCCCAACCGACTTACAGCTGTAATCGCAGCAAAAGTTGGCGCTACAAAGTATTAACTTAAGGGGGCTGAATAATTTTGCACGCCCAATTTTTCAGTTTTTGATTTGTTAAAAAAGTTTGAAATATCCAATAAATGTCGTTCCACTTCATGATTGTGTCCCACTTGTTGTTGATTCTCCACAAAAAAATACAGTTTTATATCTTTATGTTTGAAGCCTGAAATCTGGCAAAAGGTCGCAAAGTTCAAGGGGGCCGAATACTTTCACAAGGCACTGTATATCCATCCTGCCCTACATTTCTAAAGTCTTTGAAAGCCAAGTGAATAAACAGATCACCGGCCATTTCGAATCCCACCATACCCACTCCGCTATGCAATCTAGTTTCCGAGCTGTTCACGGGTGCACTTCAGCCACGATCAAGGTCCTAATTGATATCATAACCACCATTGATAAAAGACAGTACTGTGCAGCCATCTTCATCAACCTGGCCAAGACTTTATGTCAATCACCATGTAATTATCATTAAATGTCAGTTTCCTTTGTCAAACACTGATCAATATAATAACATTGAAATATTTTCAATTAAACATAGCCCGAGTAAGTAAGAAATTCATGATTGAGAAGTTGCGCGGAGAATAAGAAATGCTTGTCTTTGAGAAGTTTGACAAAGGGAAAATCAACTGTCTAGTCGGCGATGCAGAGAAGGTCATGGGTTAGCATTGGTTTGTCTCTTTCCTTGAGTATTTCTGACTCTCCATCCACACACACACACACACACACACACACACACACACACACACACACACACACACACACACACACACACACACACACACACACACACACACACACACACACACACACACACACACACATAGACACAGACCTTGGCCAATCCAGGCTCTGGCCCTGCAGAAGACAAGAGGAACAGAAGAGAGGAAGAGAACTTAAATGAAGTCCTAAAAGACCAAATGTCCTTGGTAGTTTGCAGTGGTCAGCCTCCTATCGATTTTCCCACTCTATTTTGTTTTTTCAATTCAATCCTCTTGCTGTTCACCATTGCATATTATATATGTTTATGTCTGTGGTTTTATGTGTTTATGTCTGTCTTGATGTTGACATTGTTGATTCCAGGGTCAGAGCAGCTGGGGGGGGGGCACTTGAACAGACCCATGCACTGAGGAGTCTGTGGAGATGTGCTCTATATCCTGACAAGCACAGACACAGCCACACAGCCTCAGTGTGATTGGTTCACTCTCCACACACACAAACATGCACACACTCACTCATGCACACACACACACACACCACAGACAGGGACACACACACCATGGCACTTTACCTGATCCCATCAGACAAACAGTGACCAGCACAGCATGGGAGATGAGATACACCAGGACAAGTATTCCCAGTACTCCCAGTGCCATCCAGTACTCTCATAAAGTCATACCTGAACGGCCTGATCTGAGAACACTACACACAGACAAGCCAGGCCAACCTCGGAGGTCTGACCCTGACTTTGACCTTTTTATTTTTATATTTTACCTTTATTTAACCAGGTAGGCCAGTTGGGAACAAGTTCAAATTTACTACTGCAACCTGGCCAAGATAAAGCAAAGCAGTGCAACACAAACAACAACACAGAGTTACACATGGAATAAACAAACGTACAGTCAATAATATGTTGTAGCATAACATGAGGAAAGTGAGTGATCTGCCCCGTAACTGTGGAGGAGGGAATGCTTTCCCTATGATCTGCAAGGTGTTCAAGCGATACGTTGGGATTTTGGCAATGAAGCCCTTTATAGACATCCCCGGAGTCAGATGAACTCATGGATACCATGTGTATGTCTCTGCATCCAGTATGAAGAAGTAGAGGTAGTTTTTGCGAACCATTGCTAACAAGTGCAATGATTGGAAGTTCAGTCATTGTGCTAATGCTATTTAGCAAATGCGCTAAAGTTAGTTAGCAACTCACTTCAAACTGGACACAGAGACATAAAAATGGTATCCAAGAGTTCATCTGACTTTGGGGAAGTAGATAAAGGGCTTCTATGCCAAAATCCTGAAGTATCCCTTTAAAGGCTACAATGGCTGTGGGATGTACTTTTTGAAGGCATTCTGACAACTATGGAACATGTAGTCTAACCTTGCAGAGGTCATGTACAGACTAGAACAGAGGAGAGACGGGAGAGAGGAGAGAAATGGAGACAGAGAGAGGAGGAAGAGAGTGAAAGGCGTAGAATAATTTATGGTCTGGCTGTCAGATTTGAGCAATGAAACAGTCCTAACACCTGGTGGATCTCACCGCTCTGCATGAGGCTCTGTTTGTTCCAACAGGCCACTACCTGAAGGGAGAGGACAGGAGATAGGGCGGAGAGGGCCAGGAAATACGATAGGTAGTGTCAGTAATTATGAAATCAATGGAGGAAGAATGCTCAGAGGATGAGAGTTAAAACGAGAGAGGTAGAGGACATAAGGGGAGAGAGAGAGTGGAGACATTAGATTCAACAGAGAAGAGGAGGAGGAGAGGAGGATGCTACTGCTGATGATAAAGAGTAGTAGTTTATTGGGTTAAAGTTGATTGACAAGGCTGTGTAAGCTAACAGTTGTGTTTGAAGTCTAACAGAAACAAGCTGCAAACACAACTAAGCGCGATGCTTTTCGTTTCATCCCATATCCTTTTCCCAAATCACTCTGACCTCGATAAACAATGGAGACTTTTGAAATACAAAAGCAATTCAGATGTTGATTTTGGAAGTTTCAGTCTAATTTATGTGTTTGCCTGTACTTGTGCTTGTTTAAAATGTGGCGTGAGGGGAGACTGGGGGGATAGAGGAGATCCAACCCCACTGTTCTCTTCTCTGGTCTCACCTGGGGCTCCTAACTAGCTCAGAGAACGTCTCCACAATACTCCCAGGTATGGCAATTACAGGCCTATCATTTGCTCAACATTTCCTTTTCCTTTCATGTTGTTCCTAAACAACAATAGATTCATATTCTTGTCCCCGAGGTGCCCACTCTGGTATTGTTCATTACATAGGGTATTATCATCTTCACCAACTGTAAATAATAACACACATGGACATACAGGCACAGAGACCAGAGCACACACGCACAAATCAAAACGTCTAACACATCAGGGTGATCTCTACAAGCGCTGTTGGCTGGTCGTTATTGACCTTGTGTAGGCAAAGACATTGGTATACACTGATTTATAAGGCCATATTTGGGTAAAATGCCATTTTTATCTCTGTTCTTTTTTAGTCAGGTCGGTAAATAAATATCAATTACGGCCCCATTCTCATTTGCTTCTAACAGTACCAAGAATTAGAACAGGTCATGGTAGAAATAGTTTTAGTTACTTTGCGCTGCGGTCCTGGAATTCTCTCCTGAACATTAAAAAATGTGATGATCTAGTTTCGTTGGTGGAGCTTAAACACTTGAACGATGTATATATCTTAGAAGACTGTAATTGTTTTTAGGCCGGCTGTTTTTAGTCAAGACTTTCCTGTTTTTAACGTAAAATGTTTTTGTTGTACTGTATGTGTGTTTATAGTTTTGTTTAATGTTGTGTTAATGTATGTAAGTTGTATTGTTTGAAGTGTTGTTCCCCCTGCTGCTATTGGAGCAGGTCTCTCTTGGAAAAGAGATGTAATTCAATGAGAAAAACCTGTATAAATAAAGGTAAAATTAAAAAAGAATAATAATGTCAGTACTTGACATAGTACTATCTCTGCCAATTTACTTTATTTGGCCAGCACACGCAAACATTAAAGTGTGCAGACAGAAGTTGAAGTGCATTGCACACTGTAATCGAGAACTCTTTCACATGCACACACACTTTTGCATTAGAAATATAAATTGTGAGTTAAAAGCAGTTGGGTGATGTTAGGTTTTGAGATCTCTTCCTTATAGTAAAGGTTCCTTTTACTGTTTGTACATCAGCATGCTATAGTGCAAGTTAACATGTGTACCTGTTTCCACAGATACTAGATGAAAAGCCTTTCGGCTAGAAAAGCACACTCTCTTTCAGATGAGAATACAGTGCCTTGCAAAATTATTCATCCCCCTTTGCATTTTTCCTATTTTGTTGCAATTCAACTTGTAATTTAAATAGATTGTATATGGACTTCTTGTATTGGACATACACAAAATAGTCCAAATTGGTGACGTGAAATGAAAACAAGTATTTCAAAATAAAAAAAGGAAAAGTGGTGCGTGCATATGTATTCACCCCCTTTTCTATGAACCCCTTAACTAAGATCTGGTACAACCAATTACCTTCAGAAGTCACATAATTAGTTAAATAAAGTCCACCTGTGTGCAATCTAAGTGTCACATGATCTTTCTCATGATTTCAGTATATATACACCTGTTCTGAAAGGTCCCAGCGTCTGCAACACCACCAAGCAAGTGGCACCACCGAGCAAGTGGCACCACCGAGCAAGTGGCACCACCAAGCAAGTGGCACCACCAAGCAAGTGGCACCATGAAGACCAAGGAGCTCCTCAGGGTTGGGTTATAAAAAATATCAGAAACTTTGAACATCCCACAGAGCACCATTAAATCAATTGTAAAAAAAAAAATGGAAAGATTATGGAACTGCAACAAACCTGCCAAGAGAGGGCCACCCACCAAAACTCACGGACCAGGCAAGGGAGGCATTAATCAGAGAGGCAACAAAGAGACCAAAGATTACCCTGAAGGAGCTACAAAACTCCAAAGCTAGATTGGAGTATCTGTCCATGGGACCACTTCAAGCCGTACACTCCAAAGAGCTGGGCGTTACGGAAGAGTGTCCAGAAAAAAAATAAGCAAACATGTTTGGCGTTTGCCAAAACGCATGTGAGAGACTTCCCAAACAAATGGAAGAAGGTACTCTGGGCAACTAAAATTGAGCTTTTAGGCCATCAGGCAAAAGGCTATGTCTGGCGCCCAACACCTCTTATTACCGCGAGAACAGAACCCCCACGGTGAAGCGTAGTGGTGGCACCATCATGCTGTGGGGAAGTTTTTCATCGCAGGGACTGGGAAACTGGTCATAATTGAAGGAATGATGGATAGCACTAAATACAGGGAAATTCTTGAGGGGTGAATAGTTTTACACCTTCAAGTTTTCTGTTTTTTTTGTATTTTGTCTTGTTTGTTTCACGATAAAAAAAAACATTTTGCGTCTTCAAATTGGTAGGCATGTTGTGTAAATCAAATGATACAACCCCCCCCCCCCCCCCAAAAAAAAATCTAATTTAATTCCATGTTATAAGGCAACAAAATAGGAAAAATGCCAAGGGGGGTGAATACTTCACAAGCCACTGTGTATTATATGCATAACAATCTACAGTATTGTATTAGTGTATTATTCTTCTCAGATGATTGTGGCACAATAATCCATGAAATAAGTTAGATGTTAAAAATGTTTTATTTCTTCCAGGTCTTTCAGGTGCATCTTTGTATTCATGACGGTTTCCCTGCACCAAAAATCAATCTCAATCAAAGGTGCTGTGAGTTTATCATAAATTATCATGAAAAGGGTTCCCACTCAGTAGATGCTTAATTACAATCTCATTTAAATAAGTTTGCATATTAATGAGTTTGGAATGAAAATGGTTTGTGCAGATTCTGATGGGGGACGGGGTAACCAACAGCGATAATGGCAGCTCTTTAAAACGTATGTGATCTTACTACCCATCACACACACACACACACACACACACACACACACACACACACACACACACACACACACACACACACACACACACACACACAGGGGTGTTATAACGTGATTAATCGCAGCGTGTCTCTGACATTAATAAACTATAACCAAATTAAAGACTTCATTAGTTTCAACTTGGCGGCATGTTTGGTCAAATTGTGATTCAGCGCTGTGTGATATTAGCCTCGTGATATTTTTCCATTTTTCATTGCGATGAAAGTTTGCTTCAAAGTTTCACTTCAAGAATCTGGAACGAGTAGTTTCTTGTACTAGGGTGTGACTTTAATATACATCTCTGAATAAAGAGAAAGGTATGACGCAAAGAAAATCCACATTGTTTTCCCAAATATGTCTAAGTTTGAGTTCATTGACCATGAGACCTAGTAACCTAGTAAGAGTCTCACACCTATAGGCTAGAAATAGCCTATGCCACGCTGCATGTGACACGTTGTGCCTTAGAACGTCGTGAAACGCTTGGTCATTGATGAGCAAAGCCTTCTAATACAGCAAAGGTAGAGTGACTGTAGTCGGTTTTCAGTGACTACACAGAAGGGGAGACAAAAGTGATGCGACAGCAGAGACTTGTGGTCAGTGGGAGATGTGCGATGAGCTTTGTGTTACCGCTCTCTCTTTTTCTCTCTGTCTCTCTATCTATCTTGCCTCCCTCCATCTTTCCCCCAAAGCCCTGACCTTTTCCTCTGTTTGCAGGATTATTACGGCTACAATTATCACAGATTACACTGAGAAGGAGCTTCTCAGCATTGAGAAACCTCTTTATTAAAGCGTTCTAATAGATCTTATTGACTTGCTATCATATAAAGGGCAATCACACACACTGTAATAAAGGGGCATTAAATATCACTGTTATTTTGTTCATGAATATGTAGTTGCATATTTCTATTTTATACTCATATCAATATTATATATGTGCATGGGGTAATGCTGTAAGTTTAAGTGGGTTAACACCTCCCAGAGGTTTGTGGGGGTCTTAAAAGTATCTCATAGCTACTTCTCCTTCCTGGCTTTCTTGTGTTTCCTAGACCTATAGTTGTACTGGTTTTCCTGGTTGTGTTGTTGTTCCTGATGGGTATGACTAGGCTGGGATGGCCTGGAGAAGACTAGTGGAGAGATCTGAGTTTAATCAGGGCTGAGGGGCGGCTTATTAATTATAGCGGGATTCATACTCACTCTACCTAAGGAACACACACACACACACACACACACACACACACACACACACACACACACACACACACACATACACACACAGGAAAACCGAAAAATATACTATGCACACACTAAAACACTGGCTATCGTCTAACAATCACATACCTGCACACATATTCTCCAGTACATTAAAACACCCACGCACACACAGGATGGTCCAACGACACCGGCGGCTCCAGCTAATAAAGGCAGCATGCTAATGAGCTAGCAGAGGCTATGAAAATAGACGGAGGCCAGATAATTCATAAAGTATATTGATCTCCCAGTAAAGACGTTAAGCCCCGATTAAGGGCAACAAAAGGAAAGGCATTGCACTTCATCAAGTGGTGGAGCTGAAGGGAGAAATGTGAGAGCGCAGACAGATTGTCATTAACAAAGTCACGTGCCACACACATTCACACAGACACCACAAAACTGCCACATGTGTCCGTCACACTGCAAAAGAAGAGGGAGGGAGAGAATGAATAATAAAGAGAGGGGAGGAGAGAGGGGGAGAGAGGGGGAGGGGGAAAGAGGTGGAGGAGGGGGAGAGGAGGAGTAAGGGGGGAGAGAGAAGGAATAATAGAGAGGGGGAGAGAGGAAGAGGGGGAGAGAGGAGGAGGAGGGGGAGAGAGAAGTAGGAGGGAATAATAAAGAGAGAGGGGGAGAGAGGAGGAGGAGGAGGGGGAGAGGAGGAGGAGGGGGAGAGAGAAGGAATAATAAAGAGAGAGGGGGAGAGAGGAGGAGGAGGGGAGAGGAGGAGGAGGAGGTGGAGAGAGAAGGAATAATAAAGAGAGAGGGGGAGAGAGGAGGAGGAGGGGAGAGGAGGAGGAGGGGGAGAGAGAAGGAATAATAAAGAGAGAGGGGGAGAGAGGAGGAGGAGGGGAGAGGAGGAGGAGGAGGTGGAGAGAGAAGGAATAATAAAGAGAGAGGGGGAGAGAGGAAGAGGGGGAGAGAGGAGGAGGAGGGGGAGAGAGAAGGAATAATAAAGAGAGAGGGGGAGAGAGGAAGAGGGGGAGAGAGGAGGAGGAGGGGGAGAGAGGAAGAGGAGGAGGGGAGAGGGGAGAGGAGGGGGAGAGAGAAGGAGTGGGGAGGGGAGAGAGGAGGAGGAGTGGAGAGAGGAGGAGGAGGAGTGGAGAGAGGGGGAGAGAGGAGGAGGGGGAGAGAGAAGGAGTGGGGAGGGGAGAGAGGAGGAGGAGTGGAGAGAGGAGGAGGAGGAGTGGAGAGAGGAGGAGGAGGAGGGGGTGAGAGGAGGAGGAGGAGAGGGAGACAGGAGGAGGAGGAGGAGGGGGGAGTGAGAGGAGGAGGAGGAGAGGGAGACAGGAGAAGGAGGGGGAGAGTGGAGGAGGAGGGGGAGAGAGGAGGTGAAAAAAAGGTAGGGTTGTTTTGTTTGTTCGGTGACAAATAATGTGGCATGTAGATCAGTTAATTACTTCAGGGTACGAAATAATATAATCCTAGCTAGAGAACCTTTGTATTTACCAGGGTTGGCTTCAATTCCAGTCTGGGCAATGAACTAAAATTTAACTCAGTAGAAGTGCCCTATGATGACTTTTGACTTTACATTACAGTTTTTTACAATCCCTTTAGCACTCATTTCAGAACCTTGATGACCTTTTTCAAAACTCTAGACACAAAACTCACAACCAATGATCAAAATGCAAATTTTTCAAAACTAACACTTTTTCCAATTGCTTGGATACAATACACATAAAGCTAAGATAATTTGTTAATTGAACTAAAATCACCTGTTCAAAATGAACAGGGTATTACCATTTGAAATGACTGTCTAATTTCATTACAATTATCTAACTATCAATTGATACAACTGCTCAAAATGATAAGTAACTGTTGTGTTACTGTATAGTTTTACAGAAACTGACAAACAATATTCCATGTTTAGATCATGAAAGTTTCAGAAAAACGAGATCCACTGACACCAATTACCGTGGAACATGAACCAATTGGACGACATTACCTATGGATGTAATGTTTCATCATCATTCTTTATCAGACACTGTTTCTATGTCCCATGTACCACTTTTCCAGACCATGTTTTCAGATTTGACATTGCTGTACCCTCACCTGCCACTTTATTAGGTACACCTATCTCGTACTGGGTAGGACCCCCTTTTGCCTCCACAACAGCCTGAATTATTCACGGTGTTGTACGTTAAGAGATGCCCATCTGCACACCACTGTTTTACAATTTTGACAATCACTCTGGCACTAATTTCTGAATCTTGTGGTCCTTTTTCAAAACTCTAGACACAAAACTCAAAACGGTCATCACTTGTAACACAGGCTGTCCAATGTTCAAAACATTGCATTGTGCATTCATATCTTTACAGAAACCTTGCACTTGCAGAATCATTGGGTCAAATAACTTATTTATCATGAAATACCATAGGACCATTCATTTAGATCACCCACACACAAGATACCAATAGTTTCAAGGTGTAGTTGTTCATACAATCATTAAATATTGTAGTACAAAATATGTGATACATGTTTCATTATGCTACTACATGTAAATGCTTCACTGTAAAAGGACTAGTAGAGAGAATACTACAGACACAGTGGAATCCTTGAACAAAATATGACATTTATTGATGAAATACAATAAAATCACAACATTGGTTTCTTTGAATCAAAGCAAAAATAATTAGCAACAAAAAGAGAAAAAAGAGTTAAAGGTCAACTGCAGTATTCCTCACCTGGTTTACTGTAAAACATCACTGCAGTGTTCCTCACCTGGTTTACTGTAAAACATCACTGCAGTGTTCCTCACCTGGTTTACTGTAAAAAGCTAAACAAAAGATTGATTACTGTACTTCTATATTTCCATCAACCCTGTCTTGTGGATTTGGCCATAGGTTTTCATCCACATCACAATGTATGTTTTCATTAGCCAAACATCTTGGGAAGAATCTTCGGGCATGGTGAATCCAGGCCTGACACTGGTCTGCCGTGATGTCATTGTATGAGTCATCCATGGCCTGGAGAAGGGTGGCTTGTTCGTGAGGGCGCCTATCATATACCTTCCACCTCCATGTGGAGAAAAATTCCTCAATCGGGTTTAAGGAAAGGAGAGTAGGGGGGAAGCACAGGGTGGTAAATTGTGGATGGGCATGAAACCATGCTTTCACCATTTGAGCATGGTGGAACCTGACGTTATCCCACACAATGACATAGGTCATGCTATCAGCTCTACCGACCTGATTTAGCTCATCAAAGACGGTTACATTCGAACAGCGAATCATGTGGCTGCCTGCAACTCAATATATAGAGTATATAGAGTAGAGAGCTGTAGATGTTGTTCGACCAAACATTAGAACGGGCAAGATGCGTAATCTAAGCAACTTTGACCGTAGAATGATTGTTGATGCCACACATGGTGATTCCAGCATCTCAGAAACAGCTGACTTCCTGGGATTTTTATGCACTACAGTCTCTTGAGTTTACAGAGAATGGTGCGATAAACAGAACACATTCAGTGAGCGGCAGTTCTGTGGGAAAACCACCTTGTTAATGAGAGAGGTCAGAAGAGAATGTCCAGACTCATTCAAGCTAACAGAAAGGCCACAAACTTTCAAATAACAGCTGTTTACAGAATGATTGTACGAACAACTACACAGAGAAACTATCGGTATCTTGTGTGTGGGTGATCTAAATGAATGTTCCTATGGTATTTCATGATAAATAAGTTATTTGACCCAATGATTCTGCAAGTGCAAGATTTCTTTGAAGATATGAATGCACAATGCAATGTTTTGAACATTGGACAGCCTGTGTTACAAGTGATGACCGGTTTGAGTTTTGTGTCTAGAGTTTTGAAAAAGGACCACAAGGTTCTGAAATTAGTGCCAAAGTGATTGTTAAAAACTGTAACTACTGCCTTGATTAAGTTAAATGGAATTGACTGCAGTATTTACAATGTGGGTGCTCGCATTTTCATGTCTTTCATCGAAAGCTAGTATCTTTGCAGCACGTTTGCTGTAGATGAGTGCTGTTGAATGGCTTCAGTGACGGATTTCAAGCACTGCTGTTGTGTGCTGTCTCTACCAGGTCAGAGACCAGATACACTCAAGTGCCTTACATAGAAAACTTGAGGGTCATTGCTGTAGGTTCACAAAATACAGAAGGAAAGCTATGCACTGTATGTGTTTGACTGTGCATGTTTATGCCTATGTATTCTTGTCTTTGTGTGTGTGTGTGTGTGTGTGTGTGTGTGTGTGTGTGTGTGTGTGTGTGTGTGTGTGTGTGTGTGTGTGTGTGTGTGTGTGTGTGTGTGTGTGTGTGTGTGTGTGTGTGTGTGTGTGTGTGTGTGTAACCACGTTGGTTGATATGAATGTCTGTGTGTGTGTGCGTGCTCATCAGTGTTTATACTGTAAGAGTGATTGAGCTGGCAGTAGTCCAAATGAAGGCTGTGTTTTGTGTTTTGCCCACGCTGGGTAGAGTGCTGGCGAGATGCTTCATCTCGCCTCTAGTCTGGTAGCATGGCAGCACACTTAAAACTGCAATTTGTTTCCCTTGCATCCAATAAGCTGCTCATTCCCTACCCAATCAGTCACCCCGAACACAGAGATTAAAAGCAGGCGGGAGAATGGAGAGCGGAGCCGTTTGCTTGGAAAAACTATAGTTGATTTGATAGAGAGAGAGGGGAGTGAGGGACGGACGGAGAGATTTGTATTTTATTGTATTTCAGAAAGAGAGAGAGAGAAAAGGCGAGAGAGAGTTTCCGGTCTCATACTTTAGTTCAGTATCAAACACTATACAATGTGTGTCAGTACTCTCTGGGACTTTCAAGGAATAGTAATGTGTACCCAAAAACACAAGATATGATGTTTTTTTTTCACCAAATCAATAAACATTTGATCACGAAAAACAAGACACAAAATTCAATGTCCACTGGAACACTGGGTGAAATCAAATAGAGCAAGTTATATTGTGCAGTTTGGTACCTTTGCTTAAGGGTACTGTATCTTGTTAAGAGTGTTAATGTGTGATATCTGAGTCTGTAATCTGGTGTGAGGTCACATTCGATGTTAACTTGTGTGACTTTGTTAACTTGTGGATATTTGACTGACCCTGTGTGTGATAGAACCAGTTGATGATACTATCCCTGCGGAGGGGAGGGGAGACATTATCAGGCATGTAGGTTGGGGATATGTAATATGTTTACAATAAAACTGTAACTGTAATTAGTTACATTACCAGCATAAGTATTGTAATCAGATTATAGATACTTCAGAAAAACGATATTACTTCTAGGATTACTTTTTAAGTTCATGTTTGTGAGAACAAAAAAATACAGTACAAGTTTAAGTTTGGTCAACCTGAGCGAGCCTTGTACCAAGTTGGAGATCACTATGATGACACACCAAATGCATTTGATGGAACCTTTTTGTATTTTTCTAATCACTCTTAAGGGTAAAGTAATCCGATTACATTACTGAGTATGGGTACATTACTGAGTATGGGCATAACAGATTGGACAGGTAACTAGTAACTGTAATAGATTACATTTGGAAAGTAACCTACCCAACGCTGCAGACATGTTATGTGTGTGTGTTGTCTGTGTGGGGTGTGTGTCTGGCATGTTTGTGTGAAGGCTGTTGTCCTTGTCAGAACACCTGCTATCTTCTCCCCTAACCTCTTCTCCTCTCATCCTCCTCCTCTCCTCCCTCCCTCCAACACTTCATCAATCCCTTCCTATCAGAGCTGGCATGAAGGGGACCACCAGAGCAGAGCACAGGACAGAGAAAAGGTTATTAAACACGCACACACACACACGTACACACACACACTCACACACACACACACTCACACAATTATATTTCCTCACAACTTCACCCCGTTGTTTTAGTATCTTATCTCTCATCGCCACAATATTTCAATTTTTCAACACTCTTCCTCTCAACCAAGTCATCCTCCTCCTCTCTCTACCCCCTTCTTCCTCTTGCCTCTTCATCCCTCGCTCCCTCCCTCCCTCTCTCATTATCTTAATTAGATCCAGCAGATGAACATCCTTTTGTCTGTAGGGGAGGAGAGAGGGCTTCATGATGCAATACGCCTAATTTGCATATCCAAAGTTAATTGCAGGAGCGGAGCAGGTGTACAGTAATAATAATCATCACACATGACACTCACCTGTGACCACAGCTTTGCGTGCGCACACACACCCACACACACACATGCTCACACACATGACCTGCCACCAGGTTCTAACCACCAATCTCTTTCAAGTGTCGCCGCTGTTAAAAATACATATTTCGAGTTGACGACATCTCCCTTCTGACACTAAACCCAGCGAGACCTGAGACCTTCATCAGCTCCTGTTAAACACAGTATCTGTTGGAACCTGCTGGCTAAAACACCTCTGCCTTCACCCAGCAGCATCCCCGTGTGTTGCCGTGGCACTAATTGCTGTAGCTAATTCTGTGCTGTCCTCTCACCTCTCTACTGTTTGTCTTGCCGAGGTGAGGATCACACCTCCACATGGCACGGCCTGGTGGCGGTGATGAGTCACCTGCTTGTGAGGTGAATTTCAAAACTTTTATCACTGCTGGAATCAGCAAGCCTTTAAAGACACACACACACACACACACACGCACACACACACACACACACACACACACACACAAAGACAAGAATACATAGGCATAAACATGCACAGTCAAACACATACAGTGCATAGCTTTTCTTCTGTATTTTGTTCTTTCTTTCTTACTGCTTACAGACTGACGTGTGGCGTGACATTCAGGCAAGTCGGCTGGTTCAAAACTGTTTAATGGCTCTCCTTCAATCAAGTGAGGTTTCACATCCGGAGAAGTCACACATCCAAACAGTATTGTAGGATGTTGATATATTGTAGGATGTTGATCTGGTCATAATCTAGCAAACATGCAGCATTTAGAAATCTGCATGGGTCCTGGTATCTACCAAGAGGTAGGGTAGTTGGTTTCATCTAATCAGACTCACACCCATTCAAAATCCTTTTGACACTACAGCCAGGACTGCAATTAAGCTTCAAGCACGGTGAGAAAAATGAACTATACCTCCAGTGGTTTCAGTCGCTTATGTTGAACTATCAGTCAATCCCGAGGAATAATTTGCCTGTGAAGAATCTCACAAGCCACAGATAAATAATCTCTTCCTTATTTTCAATGCATTATTTATCTCCCGAAGGAGGAGGGATGCCGCTCTCTCTCCTGCTTTGCTTGTGATGTCCTTTGTGTATTATGTTATGATTTATGCCGTGTGACTCAATGGAGTAGTTTACATATTTCTATGTATTTACAGGACCGAGGATCTCTTTCATGTTCGCTGGCAGGTTGAGAGGTGGTGGGAGGCTGGGTCATTGGAGTAGATGCAGGTGGAGAGGACTCTGGCGCAGGAGGAGAGGGGTGGTTTGGACTAAACATCTTAACGTGGTAACTCCTAGAGAGGGATGTAGTGGTGGGCCTGATAAGCTCATAGTCATGATGGTCTCGACATGTTATGAAAGCGCATCACAACTGTTGTGTGTTTGTAACTTTCGTAACTCTTCTCCCCCTGTGCACGGATCTTCATCAGCTGATGATGCTAATTCAAGACTCATTTGAAGCCATCATTTGTGGCGTGCTGTATCTCTGTTTAACTCGGGGCCTTGGGAGAAGCAGAGGGAGGTTTGGTGTTATTAGCTGCGTATGGACTCGCATGGCCCAGTAGAAGCTGGCATTAGTGCTGTTTGCACAGCTGTTCACTAAAGTAACGCTACCTGCTTCCTGCTACAGACCTGTGTCTCTCTCTCTCTCTCTCTCTCTCTCTCTCTCTCTCTCTCTCTTTCGCTCTCTTTCTCTCTCTCACATCTGTGGTGTGTCTGCCACTTTATTCTCCCATTCTCACATTTCCTCTCACCTTTTCACTATCACTTCTCTTTCTTTCACTTTCTCTGCCACCTACTTTCTGTCTCCTTTACATCTACTTTCTGTTTTCTGTTGTTATCATTTTCACCACTCTTCTCTCTTTCGTTCTCTCTCCATCTCTCTCTTCCTGGCTTTACAGTCGTACCAACGTGTGTTGACCTCCTATCCAAACCAGATTATTCTAGTCTGGCACAGCACATGCTCTGATACATTCTCTTGTATGGCACCTGGCATGTTCCAGACATATTAATGGGGAATGGAGACATGGACACTGATTTCTGAGTGTTCAACGGTTCAGAGAGATAAATAGCCCATCCCGAGGGGTGTTAAGGGTATCATTCCACCTAGAGCCAGAGACAGTGCGAGGGCTTGAGATACCCCTCCTCTGCTGTATTCCATTGTACTGTCTGTATTCCCCATAGCTACAGAACTGAATGGCGTCGTTAAATTCAGTTTTAACTGCAACCATTGGAGGACAGCCAGGGAGGAAGCTATTGACACGAGCGAACAAGTGCAAAAACAAAAACGACAACAACAGACCCAGGAGCTAATTCTGCCCGCTCCGGGATAAACAGGAAGCGTCTCGTAAATTCCTCCTGAAAAGTCTGATTGCTGACAGGTCTGACCTCGGCAGTCCTGCCATGTTTACCCATAACTCACAATTAACGCCGACATTAGAGCGTCCCCACGAGGATCCACGGCTTTATTTACCTCTAACTGGGCAGCGCCGGGCCTGGACCGAAGCCCAGTTCTGTGATTTAGCGAAGATAGAGAAGGGGGGGGGGGTTGGGGTGGAGGAATGGATGAGGGGTGCAAGGGGTACAGAGCACACTTTGGGGGTTTAGGGCTGTTATGGATATAGCTGTGGTAATTACTCAGAGCTTGTTATTGCCCACATCACCACACCTGCGCCCAAAATGCGCCGGCGGATATTAGAATATCTGAAGAGCGTTGTGAACGGGATAACAGCAAACTAGCACGGCATAAAGAATGAGGCTAGGGAGATGGATAAACCTCCAGAAAGCATGTTTTCTTCATTAGCTCAATTTAAATCATATTTTTTATTTTTGGGACATTGTTGTGTTTTTGCACTGGCTTGGCAGTGGGCAGTACGTTGCCGGGTCCTTTTATTCATGAAACAAACAAGCACCTGTTCTCCGACGTGTCAAACTCAATCTCACGGCTCGTTAGTGGGGCCCATGCCCATAACCAGCTTTAGAGCTGCTTTGGACCTAATTCCCATCTCAACGCTGTCACTGGGTGTCATCGCCACAGTCATTCATGTTTTTATTCATTTCACATTTCATCATTTATTTATTGACTAACCAGACTGGCACAGCAAGAGACATTCAGGGCAGAGGTATGTGGATGCTGGGCAGACGTTACTTGTTTTTGAAGAACTGCTAGCCAGTAAATATGTTTGAGGTTTACTTACTGAAATGTAGTCAAGCCTTATCGGAGTCTTGTTTAAAATCAAATAATCTTTGTTATCCATGTTAACTCTACATGCGCGTGTATCGTAACAAACATTTTATCGTGAGAATGTTTTTGGTCTCACAGTCGACACGTCGACTATGAATGTGCCAGCTAAAATGGACGGTTAGTTTTCTGGACCCAGTGGGGACTCTAAACGGTAACTGTACTGTGATTGGCAAAAATGAAACCATCAGATGCCTCATGTAGGTCACAGGAAATGAGGCGGGAAGCCTGAATTTGGACTTCATCCCAGGGTCCTTTTCTTCCTCCTCTGTGTCTCTCTCTTTTCACTCTCTCAGAGGAACCGGGGTGGATAATTGTCTGTGTTTCAAGAATTTCCACAAGCTCACATTCCTTCACTCAGGTCTTCAAATCTTCTCATAGCAGAGTGTGTGTTGGACTCTCAGTGCATCTTCTATTGGCTGTTGTTGCCGTGCTGTTGATGTGCAATCCTTTGAGATTTTCCATACGTTTTTGTGCTCACAGAGGCTTGTGTACACGTGTCCGCAAAGCCCATACCTGCATATGTGTTAGAACTGCCCTAGCCTCCTCCCCCTTCTCTATCCCTTTGTCTCTCCTCCTCCTCTTCCTCCTTCCCCCATCGGTAATAGAGCTGTCACTGTGCTCTTAACCAGATCTGAAGGCATTAACACCCTGGCCCCGGTCACTCCCGCTGGGGACCCTGTGTGACAGCAGCGGTGCCCTCCACTACATAGCAACCACAGTAGCCAGAGCAGCCAGCCTGCCAGGCAGCAAGGCCAGGGGGAGAGAGAGGGCTGCTGGGGGACTGGCACAAGGGCTGGCACGGGTACCATGCGTTGGCAGCTAGGCCCAAAGTCACTCTCCAGGACCTGGCCCTCATCCAGTCAGCTGAGCCCAGGCCAAAAAACAGACAGAGAGAAGAGGAGAGGAGCGAGGGATGGGAGGATGGGAGGAGAGCAGCTCTCTCATTTAGCCCTCCAACTGTTTCCTTCCTCGCATTTTAATTGACAGAATAAATGCACCTGCCATTGTATAATATTGGAGAGATTGGTTCTTGCTTTGATGGAGGTGGTGTCAGGGGGGGAAGGGTTTGAGGGACGGACCAAGGGGACAGTGGCATGCTGAAGTCACTCACATGTTTTAATGGCATTTTGAGGTGTTGAGAGAAGAATACCCCAATGCTAGTATGGCATTGTTCAAAATGAAAGATGATTAGCCTATTGCAGAGCACGGACAACATTGTAACCTTTCACTTCATCAAATCGGCTTCACAGATGGATGGTTTCGGGTTTTCAGAATAAGACATTTACACAAAACATAGATGCTGTTATGAACATGGCTAAGGCTCCATTAAATCCAGAAAAATACTCTATCAGTGTCACTCGCAATTTTAACATTTGGTGTTGTTAAAATGTATTCAATTCCAATATAATGTAATGCATGTGTTTGTGTGTGTATGCAGGAGTGTCTCTGTGTGTCTTACAAAATGAAAACCAAAAACCACTGCTTCCCACATTATGTTTATTCTAAAACAATTCAAACGCAGAATGTGACATGATTTGGGGAAGGGGGTTGGATAGAGGGGAGATGGTGTGGAGGGGGAACTGGACAGATTTCTGCAGCATAATTTAAATTTAATTGGACCAGGCCCGACTGTCTGGGGTCAATACGGAGAGAAAATCAGTCACATTAATCAAGATAAAATTATCAGCTGATTAATCAGTGTTCTAATTATGGTGCTGCACTTCTCTCTTTGTTCTGTTTTAATTACTCTACTTCATTGTCTTTTCCATATGGCCAGCATGTACTCACATAATGCCTATCACACACACACACACACAAACACACGCACACATGCACACACGCACACATGCACACATACCATAAACCAATAGCACACAACCCTCTATTGCCGCAAATCTACCTTACTTGCAGTCATATCTTCTTAACACAGCTCCTTCTGCACTCCATTCAGTTAACGTTCTCCTCCATCTACATTTTTCCTTCTCCTCTTGTAGTGCGTGTGCTGCCATAGGGAGTGAAATGTTCCTTTAGCGTTATGTTTTATTAAGAGCAGAACGTTTAGCATGCTACAATGTTAACTGCCTATCGGTGAGCTAATTCTAGTAGCGCTAACTGCTAAGCACGGTTGGGTATGTTGCTTTCTACATGTAATCCATTACAGTTACTAGTTACACTGTCCAAAATGTTTATCAGTAACGTAACTTTTGGATTACCCAAACTCAGTAACGTAATTTGATTACTTTTGGATTACTTTGCCCTTAAGAAGCATTAGAAGAAGACAAAAAGGATCCAACAAATGCATTTGGTGTGTCATCATGGTGGTCTCTAACTTGTATTCTGAGTCATTCAGGTGGAACAAACTTAAACTTGTGGAACAAATTTAAAGTTGTCATAATGTTTTTTTTTTTCACAAACATCCTTTCTGAATTTAAAAGTAATCCAATAAGTAATCATCTAGTTTTTCAAAAGTATCTGTAATCTGGTTACAATATATTTGCTGGTAATGAAACTGATTGCAGTTACAGTTTTTATGTAGTCAGATTATATGTAACTAATTACATTTAATCAGTTACTCCCCAACCCTGCTGCTAAATATCAGTCTGGACTGGAATGTAATAAGTCTCTGAATAAAACATGTTCTGTTGCCACAGGGGCTCCACATTAGCAGGGCAAAGTGGTGATTAGCCAGCCTATCATATTTGCCACCATATAACTCCCCTTTTCCCTTCCTTTCTTCCCCTCTCTCTCTCCATCTTCCTCTAATTCCATCTTCCTCTCTTTCTTTCTCCTTCTTCTTAAAATGTCTCAGAATGTTGGGTCCCAATTTACATTACACATTAGTGCTAATACTTGATGAGTAACATCAAGTAGAATAGCCTATGTAATTAATACTCTTTTACAAAGTGTAGTATAGTATAGTATAAGCAGTTATAACACTTTTCTCTTACTTTATGTCATTTCTTCGATAACTTGATCAGACATAAGCATGGCTACGTTTAGCCATACATCTGGGCTGCCATATAGTTCACAATTTTCCTCTTTTGAAGTTGTTTCACCGTGTGTTTCACCGTGTGGGCCAGGAATGTCCTAAGGAAAAGCCGCCTAAGCTTGTAGAACCTGCTTCCTGCTACCGTGGTCTTACGGTTTCATTGAGATGTCCTGACTCCCCACGTCTCTCTGTCAGCACGCAGGGCTAAGTTAGACATCAGCGAGGACCACTCACGCCACCGCCTCGACTCGCGCTGCCTCCGACAAACATTCCCTGAATATGTCATTAGTGCGGAGCAGTACAAGTGTCTCATGCATATTCATGTGCTTTTTAATTAGGCGACTCTCTTCACGACTAGCGCCTAGCGCATAGCCCTAGCGCCACGGCCCTCCTGTAAAAAAAGTTCCCGTACCGTCACTGGGTGCAGGTTTCACACATCCTTATGGAGAAGAAAGAGGGGGACGTGAAGAGAAAGGCGAAAAGGAGACAGAGTGAGAGAGAGAGAGAGAGAGAGAGAGGGGGTGGGGGAGTAAGAGAGAGGAGAGAGTATTTTAAAATGGTGATAACAGATTGAGGCCATTCCAAGTGTATACTCGTTATGATATCAAGTACATATCTCAATACATTCAATATGAACATGTATACACTGAAGGTGTTTAAATGGCCTACGGTGATGTAACAACTGTCATGGATCCAGTGGCTATCCAGTCTGTTAAAAGGTTTGGTTGGATGAGCATTGTGTGAGTCTTGAGTCTTGTGAATTAGTGATACTGATCATGATGTAGTTGATAATCACAGACAGGTCCACGTAATGTGATGATAATATGTTGCATGATATTTGATCCCTAACTCTTTCAAAGTGAACATTTTAAAACCGGGATGAAGGGTTTCTATCAGACGTAGGCATCGTGCAGTCCTTGGTAATGCCCTGTCAATATCCAGCGTGCACGTTTGACAGATGAGAGTAGCAGCAGCGGATGGTTAGCAACTAGAAACCT